>NC_135306.1:95246213-95546213 GCF_048772815.1 Callospermophilus lateralis | reverse complement strand
GAAATTGCCAGAGGAGCCAGCACCAGGCATTATGAGAGGCTGTATCTGCAATACTGTTGCAAACAGTTCCCCATGAGGATGAAGCAGAGACCCTTGCACATACACATAACTGTATCTCACAATTATTAAATATTGATTCATCTCAGCAGGGGCCTGTACCTGATTTAAAATGAAAGCAAGTGCATTAACTTGTGCTAATCTAATCTAGACCCATAACAGTGCCCCCTTGGCTGTCTCCACCGACCTCACCTCACTGATTGACAGTGTAGATGGGAGCTGAATCCTTTGCCAACCATTTTGAGTCCAGGAATAAGCATGTTTGAGTTTATATCTGGAGTTCCCGAATATGTGAGATGTGAGCACTAGTGCTTAATAAAAAAGAAAGGAAGCCTACATGATGATGAATAGCAATTACAGGGAATTAGATTAGTATCAGTGTCTGGAGTAATCGTAAACATTTTCTGGTGCTGATGTTTGATAGCATTGGGAAGGGGAGGGGGAGTGGAGGACAATAGAAAGGAAGAGAGGCCAAAGATAAGACCAAATATGCAAGTCCATAGTGTGTGCTTAATAGAACTGAGATTTATTTTGCTGTGTGTCTTTTTGTGCCTCTAGATAGATCACAAAAAAATACAGCCAGCCAGAAAAGAAATCGCCCAAATGTAATTTAAAGGACAGCTTTTTAACCAATACTTCAGCTTGGAGACACCTGTCCTATGTTCCTTGAAGATGCCCGGCTCTGGGGAGGAGTATTAAAGTTGTTGATTTATCTTCAGTAGCACAGACCTATTTTTAATTTATTGCCCAGTGAAAGGTTTTTTGTTTGGCTTTTTTTGTGTTTCTCAACATGACCTTCTCAGGAAAAGGAGAGCAGCCCTTTGGCCTTTTTTTTTTTTTTTTTTTTTTTGATGTCCTAGTGCCTTTGGAATAAACTGGACTTGCACTTCTCAAAAACAAGTGAATACTTTCTCTATAAAGCATATTCTGTGTTAGGAAACAGGGATGCCCCATCCTCTGATTCACAGTAAATATCTGTGCTTGTGTACACATACAATCACAAACATAGACTTGTGTGGCTTTTGAGCTGTGTATAAAAGTAACAGTTTAATCAGTCCAATGTCAATAGTTGTGCCATAGAAATCTTTCCCAGAAATATGTCTTTTAATACCATAGAGCCACAGGTTAAGACAATGAGTATGATTCAATTCAGACATATAAAATGAATAGTCAGTTTTGGTGACTATGCTCTTTGGAAGGAACACAATTTTATAGGCAATCCTTTACTCGTCTTCCTATTTCTACTATTTACATGAACATTCCATGGTGATGCACAGAAAAGAGAGAAACACGTTATAGGTCCTGTCTTCTTGAGTCTGATATAGACTATCAGACGTGGGATGATTGGCAGACATGTCAACTGTTATTAAGACAAATTAGTTATGACCCATCAGAGTGGTTTGGATGAAAAACTTTGGGGGACAAGGAAGGGACAAATCAATTCTGGCCACCATAGTTCATGCATTCAGAAAGATGCAGTAAGCCCTTGTTGTGTTCTGGGTGTTATTGTAGGTGACAGAGGTAGAGAAAAGCAATAAATGATTTGGTTCTCCTGAAAGTTATATTCTAATGAGAAGAGTGCAAACACTAAACAAATGGATGAGAACTTCAGGGAGTGATGGGTGCCAGGAAGGTATTGGGATGTGGTAGGACTATTATAGAGAACATGGTCCTGAAAGATGGTCTTCCTGTTTCTACTATTTACATGGATGTTCCTATCTCTGTTTCACATCTTCAGTAATTAAACAAAACAAGCAAATCCACAAAAAACACAAACCAGATCATATTATTTTCCATTTGAAATCTTCCAATGGCATCTGATTGCAAAGTTTATAGCTTCATCTGTAAGATGCTACAGAGCTGGTCCCTGAAGAACATCTCTGATTTTATTTTGGACTTTTTGCCCAGGAATCACTCACCTCCTTCATCTGCTTTCTATTCCTTGAAAGTAACAAGCTGATTTCTTTTTCAGGCCTTTGTAATTTCTGTTCATTTATATTTTAAGTGATACTTCCCCTGATCTTCATATAGTTTTTATTATTTAGCTCCCTTTTCAGATGTCACCTACCCAGTAGGGTAAGTGTTAAAAGTACATGAATTTATGAATGTGTAATTAAATTACTGAACTGTGTACTTAAAATGGTTAAGATTATAAACTTTGTTATGTATAGTTTTACCACATTAAAATAAAAATAAAATTGTATATGTTATATGTAAATGTATACATATATGTGTGTATTTTTATATTTATTTATATATGTATGTGTGTATATTATATATATATATGTGTGTGTGTGTGTGTGTGTGTGTGTGTGTGTGTGTGTGTATATATATAAGCTATGTGTATATATATACACACATAGCTAATAATAGATCCAGGTTTGGAATCTGAGTCTAATTGTTACCAGAGCCTCAGTTCTTGGCTAGCATGATATTCTGAATAATTTTGAATGGGCTTTACTCTAGATTAATTCATTCAGTTAGAGAAAAATGTAGAGAGAAGGGTGTATTATTTAGTCAAGAACAATTATAAAACAGTGAATAAACCAAAGACTTTAAACTTTATTCTCTAGGTGGAGCGATCCAGCAAACATTTGAGCTTTCAAATCCATTCACTTATTCACTACCAGTTATTCAGCCAATATTTATTAAAAGCCTAGTGTGTATCATGGTGTGTTAGCTTTGACCAAAGAATGAGAAATATTTTAGACAAGCAGAGCTAAGAAGCAAGAGTCTCCAAAGGCAGAAAAAAATCATGGTCCATGAAGTTGGCATTAGGTTGGGAAGGTGGCAGAGTATGTTGTGCTAGCACAATCATGCTCTAGGGTGGGTATGGGATTTGTGCTAAATGTTAGAGGTGCATGAATGACGAAACCTGGCTTTTGAAGTTTCATTCTGTGGACAACTATGAGTAATAAAACACGAAAGATCATATGACAGCAGGAGGCCTCCAAGAAAGGAAGAAATGCTGCATGTAGAGATTTTTGGTAACTGCAAATGTAGAATACAGTTGTTCACCTGATGCATTAGGAAGAGATTTATTCCATAGTTGAAAATGTCAAGGGACGTGTGTTCTGAGTTTTTGTCAGGCATTTGTTCCCACATCTGCTTCCATATGGTTTTCTATAGTTGGACATATTCTGGATTGAGCAGCCAGGCTCTTTTGATCTGAAAAAATAAATGAATATTATTCAGAAACACATGCCTTTTACAGCTCTCAGTAGTAAGGGTGGAGGCTGACATAAAACCCACATGACTGCATTTCTCATAGCAAACAGTCAGGGGGCCTCCATTCTTCTGTTCCCAGAAAGGAGAATCCCTTCCTGAGTGATGGTCATGGAGCAGATGGCCACATATCAAGATTCACTGACATCCTGATGGGCCCATTTTCACCTGCTGTGATCTGGTGAGGGGGAAAGAAGAATTATTGTCAAATTCCCAACTTGCCCTTTCGATATAAAGTTCACTTGTAATTTTTCTTTCTTTTTCTTTTTTTTTTAACTTCGCTTGCTAATGCATTTTGTTCTCCGGAGTGTGAGAGACCCAGCTTCCTTTCTAGCCTTTAATTAGTTTCTGGATGATGACATCTCCACCGAGAAGCAACTGGTTGCATCCCTCCAATCTCCGAGGGGGAGAAAAAAAAAAGAATCTAATAAAGACATTCAGTATTTCTAGGTGATGTGTTTGACAAGCTTTGTATTAACAAGAAGTCGTGTTGAAACTTTTTTCCTTTCCAATTGCACTCCCTCTCTCATTCTAGCACTGTGACATTTCACAGGGGGATTAACAGAGCTGCTGCTCTCGTGGAGATCTTGTAGCTTAACACAGGCAGGATGGTGTCTCTACCCTTCTTGCTAAAGGGGAAGAAGCTTCATCTTGAGCTGTTCTCCAACCATAACCTTTATGAGGGATTTAGTGGCAATAAGAACTAAGAAGAAAAAAATCAGTTTAAGACCAGCTGCAAAGTAAACTTCGACAGTAGTGGGCCCTCCAGGACTTTAGGATTCAAGGTCAGATAATGAGATGTGTCTTCACTTGCTTATGTATTCCCAAAGATGATGGTCACATGGAATGTGGGTACAACTTAAACTTCCATTCTTGCATAAGCAATATCAGTACTGTAGTGCTGGAGAGAGGCAGAAGCACCCCCATGAGAGCTAACTACTTCCTGTCTCTGAATTCAGCCTTGCAGATATGTGAGGAGAAAGAGAAAAATCTGTGCAATAATTTGTACCATGCTGCAGTCAAGGGTGGGGGGGCTGGTGAGGACTTCACCACGACCTTCCTACTGCAGTCAGCATAATTCCCCACCACATACAGTTTTATAGCTTGTGTTTGAGTGCATAACTACCAATGCTTTTAGCAACTAGGAATTAAAGTGTTGATGACGCAACATCAAGGCAGCAGAGAATATAAGTGAGCTTAGCACTGTTGGCAGCCAACAGATTGACAGCCCAGACTTCTGCAATGCTGACAATAGAACACCTAGGGAAAGGATCTTCATCTCTACCTGCTTGTCCTCCATCTAACCTGAATGAAAAAGCCTACAAGAAAGGAATACTTAGTATCTTGGCATCTCTTAGGGTTAGGAAGAGAATAACAGCAGAGTAAATCATGTCCAGGCATCCAAGAGATTATGGTGATGTATACAATCATATTTACATATTTTTTACTTGCATTATATCAAGATATAGAAGTATGAAGTTCATCCTAGGGTTGGGCAGTGACAAAGACCATTGCAGAAAAACAATTTTTCCCTTCACAACATGGATTTCTGAAAAGAAATAGAACATCCAAAGGGCAGTTTAGCTAACATCTTCCTGAATTTGGAGAATAATGATCCTTATTGAAAATGATGTGACACCACAGGAAGCACAGTCTCTAGAACTAATGTTCCTCCAGCTGCTGTGGAAACTGCCAGAGGTGGACCCACAGAATTCTCTAAGCCTGCTGGGATCTTTTCCTATCCCTATGATGACCTTTTAATGCTTGAGAAGGATAGTAGTATACGAAAACAATGACAGTCACATTGCATAGCATACCTGAACTGCTCAGCTGTCTCCTTTCTTTGGGAAAAGAGAGCCATAGTAAGATGCCAGATGCCAGATGCCAAGAGAGCAAAAGAAGCAGCTTAAAGAGGCTTTGCGTGTAGCTTCAAAGGCTAGGGCAAGAATGTAGCTGCAGGGAACTTACAGGGACAGACAACTCCTGGTGAGGAGAAATTAGAAACAGGAAGGATCAGAAATGTCTTGCCAGCCCCTAGTTCTCAGATGCATGTGAAGAAACCATACAGGTAGAGGATGTTGCTAGGAGGTAAATAGAAATCTTGGTCAGCAATTCACGGGTGGTTTTTACAGCAAACATTGCTGTTTACCATTAATTGATTGAACTCTGCATTATCTCAGTAACAATAGTATTCATTTTCAGAGTGATTAGAAGTCACTAAATGCCTTCAATTATACCTACATATTTCATGAGATACCAAAATCCTTGTAGTAAGAGCTTGAGTCTGACATTGGTCACTTTCTACTTCAGTGGCTTTGAGCACATCATTAGCTATTTAAAGCTTCAGTTTTCTATACTTAATAGAAGGATATATGGAAAGCATTTATTCCTTATTAGGTGTTCAACAAATATTAGCTCTGTTCCATGAGGAATAATAAGAAAATCATAAAAATTTTTCTTATTTTTTTCCTCTTTCTCATAAAATCACTTAGTGAATCAGGGTAATTAATTCCCTTTTCAGCTCAGCATTATTTTAATTTTGGAGGGTTGGGTAAATTTGGGGGGATTTATTTTTTTTTAGGGATACTGGATTAGAGTCTGCAATGTATCTGACCGCCTGTACGATGGACCCAGGTTAGTTGTCTAACCCCTAGTTTCAGTCTCTTTCTTGCACAGTGTGAGGAGTTACTGTGAGGATTTGCAAGGAAGGAACAAATGTTGAACAGCCTGCAAAATGCTCCACATAGAAGGTGGTCAGTGATGGTCAGCATTAGCCTCTCAATGCCTTTTTCCTTCCTTTGTGAAGTGGTCCCAAAGGAGCTTATCTGTTTGGAAATGGTGAAAGGAAAGGAAGTGAATCACATGCATTCAACCCAGAAGCTAGAAAATAGCCAGTCCTGTCTGGATGGGCAGGTTCATATCATGATTAGCAGTAGTTCTCTTATGTTCCCACATGAAACAATTGATGAAGAGACACTTAGCTACTTCTTAGTTGGTGCCCAATATAATGGAGCACTTACGGTTACAGGTAGGTGCTGTGAAATTCAATTTACACTAATATGTCCAGAAGCAGGGAAGCATGGAGTGATGAATGAATGGTGTTTACTTTATTCTTCTATGTCTCCATCAGGAATGGCTAAACTAGGTCAGGGAGCAGAAAACTTCCTTCCACATTTCAGTTGATTCTGAAAGGAACAAATTTCAAACTTCAGAACCAGTGGTTTATGACTAATCCCGAATAAATCACTAGTTTTTCTCCTGGGGCTTCATGATTCTTTCTAGCAAACATGAATGGTTTTCATATGGAGGGAGAGGAAGGGAGAGAGAGAGAGAGAGAGAGAGAGAGAGAGAGAGAGAGAGAGAGAGAGAGAGAGAGAGAGAGGGAGAGAGAGAAAGAATGAGATGTAACAAATGACAAGAAAGTTTCAGTAAAAGAAATAACAATCCGCCTGAGGTTATGCCATTAAGGAGCTTTCTGCATTTCCAGGCTCTCATTTGGGATTCTGAATATCTGTAATCTGCCCTTCCTCTCCTAGAAAAGGAAGCTAGCAAGCATTTATTTCTGGCAGGAAAGTGGGTCTCTGATGCTCATCTCAAGCTGGGCCCCCTATCTTCCACTTAAAGATATTGTTGATTTCAGAACCTTCAGTACATCAGCCATAGTGGTATGCTTACATGGACTCAGGAATGGTACCAATCCCAACTTTTAAATCAAAAAAAACTTCCCACTTCACCCGAATTCTGTATTTCTCTTTATATTGGTTTAGCTATACATATTTTTAGTAATACTAATATATCACATTTGAAAAATACTTACGTTTAAAATATGATATTTTGTATTTTTATCTGATTTACACACAGAACATCTATTTTGAGAACGAAAGAAAGACATTAATACTATTTTTATAATCAGAGAGTCAATTTTAAACTTATCTAATTTTAAAAAGCTAGTGATTTGGGGGTCTTATACTTAGTTCTCTGACATGAACCTTAGAGCTCTCTGTATCAAAAAAGATGTCACTGACCAATATAGTAGAGGAAGAAGATTACAAGGGAAGTAGGAGGAGAGGAAAGAAAAACACAGAGGAATTAAATCTACTAAATCATGTTATATTCACATACAAATGCACAGTGAACTTGCTTAGGTATGTAATTATAAGGCACTAATTAAAAAAATAATGGGAGGGTTATCAGTAGGGTAGAGCAAACAGATCAGGAAGAGGGAGGAAGGGAGAGAAAGGTAAAGTATTAGAGAATGATATTGATCAAATTATGCTACGTTCATGAACAAATACGTCATAAGGAATCCCACTATATATAATATATAATATATATATAAAATATATATTATATATAAAATAATGCACCAATAAAGAAAAAGACCTCACAGATCTCACAGTACTGGAAAATGCATTGCACCTGCCATGATGTCATAATGACCTGGTATGGTGTCATGATGACCTGCAGTAGTGTCATAATGACCTTCCATGATGTCAAAAGAAACTGCTGTGATGTAATAATGGCATGTTATGTTATCATAATGCCCTTATGTGGTGTAATAATGGCATGCCATGGTGTCATGATGACCTGCTGTACTGTTATAATGACCTACTATGCTGTCATAATGACCTGTCATGAGGTCATAGTGACCTTCTGTGGTGTCATAACAATCTCCCATGATGTCAAAATGACAAGTGCTTTTATAAGAAGGAAAGATGAGAGAGAGGATGGGAAAGAAAGAGAAAGGAAAATAAGGAAAGAAGAAATGAATGACTGGTATTCTTTTTTCTCAAAATATTTCAAATAAAAACTTCTATTAGTCAATTTAATCAGTGATTTGTCTGTTATCTTAGAGACACAACAACCACAGATTGAAGCTGTCCAGAGGGCCACCGTTCTGTAGTTCAACAAACAGGGAAGGGTGATGAATGAAGGATATGCTAGGGATGGAATAAAGAGGAGGATGAGATATGTATGCAATATGAAAAGTTCTAAAAAAAACTGATGGAACCTCCCATCTATTTTTGTGGCAGAGAATAATACCATATAGATAGCATTGAGGAAGGCTCTTTATGCTGAATATCCTATAGACACACAGATGTTCCCATGGAGACGTGAAAGGAATAATACCAGTGTGTGGGTGGATGCATTCAGCTTATGTGTATTTTACTGGACAAATCTCTGTATAAAGAGCACATAGCTGGTATCATCCATAACCTGCATTGACTTCCCACTTTCAACCCCAATTGGCTGAGTACATTACTAAAATTCCACTAATCTTTAATTTCTTCATTTGTCATTTGATTTTTTTTTCACTTATACAATCCCTTTCTTAAAAAAAAAGTCATGGAACTGTGTATACCTGTATGCCCTTGATCAAGTTTCTAGAACCCTCTGAGTATTAGTATCAAGTGCATCCCCATTTACCTGGGACATTTTTGGCTTCACTATTGAAATTCCTGTGTCCCAAGAAACTTATCAAATTCAGGTAAACCAGGGAAGTTGGTTACTGGAGAAATAATATCTACTCATTGTGTTAATTCAAAGAAAAATTAAAGATAATATATCTACAGCACCTGGTACACCTTTCATAAAAGGTAATTATCAACATTATTATATACACTGAGAGTCCCTGTATGCTATTTAAACATCAGGGTATTGGGTAGTCAAATGTTTTTTAAATGAATGAATGTGTACTGTATGTATTCACATTCCATACAACCTTGTCAGTACACATTCATTCATTTAAAAAACATTTGAAAACACACACTGTGCCAGGCTTAATTGGATGCACCGAACAGTTCCATGAGCAGGACAGCCAATGGAATGTATGTTCTATTTAGGAGAAGCCAACAGTTAAGCAGCAAGCAATCCAATATGGGAACTTTGTCTTCAAAAAGGTAGTCCAGGGAGTCTACTTTGAGAAGATACAACTTAAGGAATAATACTGAGTGAAACCAGGAGAAGAACAAAGAAGACAGGAACTTGCACGTCCAGGGAGGGCTTGAGGTGCTTGAGGAGGAATAGAGGCCGGCAGAGCAGGAAGACAGTCGCTGGGAGTGAAGCTGGATCCCGCTCATGATGGGCATTCATGGCCAAGGAAGAAGTGTTTCTTTATGCCTGCGGCAAACTTATCTCTTGAATAAGAATGGATGGGAGAAGGAAAATCCCATTCAAATGTATTTTGCCACATCCAAAGCCCATTCCTAAACAACTCCAATTTGCTGTGGACTTTGGCAGGGTACACAGCAGACCATATGAAAAGACAGATTAGTCTACAGACCAGCACATACTTAGCTGCATCTTTAAGAGTACTCCTGTGTGCTGGGTATACATTTTGTGCCAGGTTTTGACCTAGGCCTGAGTGTATCTGTGTGAGGTCTATAGACGAGGAAGGTCAAGAGCACTCCAGATTTTTCTTTTTAATTCTGTAAAGAAAAACGTCCCTAGGCATTAGCAGCAGAACAGCTCACACTGTGAAAACTGTCCTGAGTAGACCTGAGTATAGTCAGGTCTTCACTACTGAACAGAAGCAGAAGTGCCACTGGCAGCAATGGAGGACATCTGGAATGCATAGATCTGCATGTGTCATGCAGAGTAACCTGGTCCAAGCAGTTTATGTGCATTCTCAGCCCCAGAGGACCACACAGTGCTTAATAAAGCATCTTAATTTGGATTTAATAGGATATCTACTGTGTGCTAAAAACAGCAAATTGCTATTTATTAATGATATAATTATTAAAATTCAACACCTGGGCAGTAGAGGCTAACCCAAGAATGAGCAGTTCTTTAGAATACTGTTTTAATATTTATTTAATGATTTATATGTTTGAATTAAAATTTAAGAATAGATTAAACCTTTACATGATGTATTAAATGTGGTACTGTATCCAAAGAGTATTTGGCTTCTTTCATCCTAAATATGTGCTGAACACTTCTTCTCTTTTTGTTTCTAGAATTGGTATGTCTTTTAGATTCAGACCTCAAAAGCCAACAAGCGTCAGATACATGCATATGAAAAAACACAAAAACAAAACAATGACCTTTTCAAAGGACCCATCAACTCTTCTAATTTGTGACTCTGGTTCTCTCCTCACTGCAGTTTACTTTTCAATTGCATTCTCAGCTGGGAACTTGCCCTAGACTTTTGATTATATGACTCTTACGATATTTTTGGTGTGATGTCCCTCATCAGCTTACCATCAGATGGTAAATGTTCAATGTTTAAAACAGAATTAATCAAACTAATGTTCTCCCCCAAAATGGTTTATAACCTCCAGGGATATGACAGTGCATTCATCTACCTGCTGTTGAACAAAATGTTGTTCACTGGACTCAGTATCCCTACTCCCTGATTCCAGGCCATCATTAGCACCATGTGTTTTCCCTGGCATTGCTCTCAAATCTATCCTTTTCTTTCCAACTTTACAGAGCCACCAGTTTAATCTAGGCTTTGAACATCACTCATATGAATAGATTTTCTGACTCCAGTTTCTCTCTGTCTCACTCTATCTGACACATGGTTAACAGATTCTTTTTCCTAAAATAAATTTTTAAAAATCATGACATTCCCTTAACAGAAATTAAAATACTTGCTATAACCTATAGGATGGAGTTAAAATCCAAGATCTAGCCCTTCAGGCTGTTCCACAATCTGGCTCCATTTTAGTTCATTGATCTTGTATCCCATTTTTCATTGATTCTTATAAAATTTATTGACTGTCTATTCTACCTTGACACTGTAAATGTGCATTTGCCAACCACATACGATATTAAAACTCACTTATTGAACACTCACATTGCCAGGAAATGCTGTGAGTGACTTTCATAAACTCACTTCTTAAATCCTCAAACAACCTTCTGAGCTTCATACTTCTATGGAATAATTAGCTCCATTTCTTAGATGAGGAAAGCAAGGCAGAGAGAGTAGAAATTCTTTGGCCAAGAATACCTAGTTGGAACCTAGGAGAGTCTGCATCTCAACCTCTACTCTATATTGCCTCTGGTAGGAAGTAGACTTTGTATCTTCAGGCACATCATGGTTTTCAATCTTCTCATGTGTGCCAATGTTCCAGTTTGAAACAGCTACACTTTTATCTGCCTAGATGATTATTTCTTACTGTGGATATTCAAAACAGACACTAATCTGCTAATCCGAGGTGAAGCCACCTCTGACACTCCTACTCACTGTGATCTTTCCTCCTGCTAGCTCAGAGCATTTCATGTTTGCATCATTCAGTTCAAATTCGAGCATACACAATATTCTGATATTTTGCTTTGTTGTTTAACTCTCTGATACACTGCAAGTTCAAGGAAGACCAAGCAAACTGGTATATTTCTGCATGTCATTCATGTATGTAGCACAGGATTGTGTATGTAGTATGCATTTACAAATGTTCGTTGAATGATGTTAAGCTCAGTCTCCAAAGGAAGCTTTTCCATTAGTGATTATACCTGGCCACAAAATTTTGCCTGGCTATTAGCACTTAGTAACAGTGTTTTCTTTATGTTTACTCTTTTATCAGAATGTCTTTCCTCCTCCCCTCCTCAGACTTGATTAGCTTTTACTTATCTCCTAAGGCTTAATGTAGTTCTCATATTTCCAAGAAGCCTCCCATGGCATGGATTTCCAGTTGGTCGTAGTTTGTCTTTTGTATTTCCATAACATCTGATTTATTCTTCTCTGTCACACTGTCTACTGAAGTTTTTAACTTCAGTATCTGGTTTGACTTCTCTAGACTGTGAACTTCTGGAGGACAAGGATTGTATCTTACTTAGTTTATGTTCCTACTGCTTAGCACAATGCAGGTATATAGAAAATGATCCATGAATATTGACAAATGAATGAATGAATGAAAACAAAGAAATACTAATATGTTTTTAACAGACTGCATGATGAGAAGTAAGATACAGAATGTATCCATGGAAACAATATAAAAATATCAGTAGTTCTATTTCACAGTTAGCCAAAAGCTTCCTTATCAGCATGAAATAGTTAAAACCATAGTATATATCTGTAAATCCAACTTAATTTTTTGACGGGGAGGGATGCTGGAGATTGAACCCAGGGCATTGCACATGCCACCCAAGTGTTTGACCACTGATCTGAACTCACAGCTCCCACTTTAATTTTGAATACTTACAGTGTACTAGAAGTTGCCACCTAGAAAATGATACTTCCAATTCACTAACATCCTGTGCACTATGCCAGTTAATTCTGGTGATTGGGATTGTATCTCTGGCAAGCCAGCTAAGCTCTATTCCACAAATGGCTTGCCTTTCAAATCATGCAGGGGCCATTTACTTCTTCACTCTCTATTCTTAGTCAGGATTGAAAGGGTGGCAAGCATTTCTACAGCGTCTACTTCATGAGTTGGATATTTTCCAATTGCTAGTGAGAGGGAGACAAATCTAGAAGATATTTCCAAGCATGAGGTGTGATCGTCTCAATTAATATACTTACTGTGCTGACAGCTCTGGCCCAAACCACCTTCTATCCTACTTGGGGACTGTCCATTGTTCTCTAGTGTATGATTAGCAGATTAGCTATCATGTAAGAAGCCAGGAAAATGAACTCCCAGTAAGCCCTTCCAAAGCAAGAGTAATTCATTACCCAGCCTGATTTCCACTTAAAATGTACTTTAAGCACACTTCCAACTACAAACCCTAAATCATCCTGTGTTCACAAAGTCCATCATTTTTTATTTTATTGCATGGCGTTGGCGTGACATAATCCCTTGCAGAGCATCTCGGAGTGCTTTACAGATCAATAAATTACTTACCTGCACAGTTGAAGCAATGTCTGCAAGGCCAGTGCTGACATTCTGCAGGCAGCCTGTCCTCCAGGAAGCAAGTAAGGCTGTGTAAGTGCCAAGAATGGGCAGAAACAGAGACCAGAAAAATGTCTGAGCAGAGGGAATAGTGCATGAGAAGGAAATACTCCAGATAAAGCTTTGTGAATAAAATACATCAGGGATTTTTTCTGCAAGATCAGTTTAAATTATTCTAGAACTAAAAGAATTTAGAAATTTGGGGCTGGAGTTGTGGCTTAATGGTAGAGCACTTGCCTAGCACATGTGAGGCCCTGGCTCCCATCCTCAGCACCACATATAAATAAATATAAGAAAAAGAACCATTTACAACTAATAAAATGAAAATAAAGAATTTAGAAATTTGTAACTGTCAGAAAATCAGAAATTCAACACTCAGTCATTAACTCATCAATTTTCTGTCTTAGAAGGTCCAATTGAGCTTTTAAAATGATATAATCATAAATTACAATATTACATCTTTTAAGAGACCCACTTTGAAGAGCAAAGAGTCTGTCTCCAACCCTCACCACATCCATTTTTCATTAATTTCTGTTCCACCAAATATCTGTGAAAGTTCAAGCACATCTTTGTGCATACACATGCATACACTCCTGTGTACACATGTATATATGCACACACGCATGCACACCGTCTGTATCTGAAGCTAGTTGTGGAACTTAAGTCTAATACTAATTAATCAGGTCTTACCCTATGCAAAACACCCTATTCAAGACAGCAGAAAATTAAGTGATGAATAAAACCTTTATTTAACATTTTCTTTTTAGATAATTTATCATATAGAAAGAAGGGTGAGACAAATGTAACATAAGGAAGTTTATTTTGATTGCCATAAAGAAGATACTTCAATGCTATGGAATCCCTAGATGCCCTGGAAGGTTATATGGAAGGGGTAGTAGTTCAATCAGGACTTGAATAATTTTAATACATGTAGTCAGAGAGAAGCATGTTAGTGCTCACATGCAAGGCAAGGGACAAGAAGACCAAAGTGAACCACATGCTGTGAACCATGAGAACTCTCATTTGGGTATAGGACATAAACAGAAGGAAATGATGGAGGAGGGACAGAAAGAGGAATGAGAGAACTTATCTTTGCAATATCCCATTTTCTTGTTGGCAAAGTTCTAACATAAGTAGAAATAGGTAAGTAATGTTTCAACTAGAGCTGAGACCACCACCATTGGGATTTCCAGAGCAAACTGATTTTATTAAGTGTGTAGTTTTGAAACAAGAAATAAAGTCATAGTGGAGCTTCCCTGAGTTCTCCTCTCCAGTGAATCATGTTGTCTACTGGGAATGTCATATGCCATGGAATTGCTGAGAGTGGTGACTCTGAGGAATATTGATGCAAGGAAAGAATATAACACAAGGAAACATAAGAGCATTCGATGGAAAGGTCACTTAATTGGTCCAGAACTAAAGTGTCAATCCTGTGTTGGTATGACTGAAATAAAATGTGATAATGATCCATCTCTGAGTCTTTTAGGAATATGAAGCAGGTTGGGAAATTTGTTCCCTTGAGTAACCATTATAATTCAATCCTATAAATATTTGTAAAGCTTTTACTGTGAATACAACAGGAGGAAGACATGGTTCCGACCACCAGAAAACTCATGGTCTACTTGATGCTAAGCAAATATCTAGAACAGTTGGAAAAGTGTCTATAAGTGGCATTTGGGGACTCAATAAATGGAATTATTAATTTACTTGACTTATAAACTATTTCACACATTAGACAAATGAGCAGTCACATGGAGAACCAAATATCACATTGACTAGGAGTAAAGCTGATCCTGCACAAGGCTCAGAAGTGTAGCAGAAAATGAACTTCTAAGAAAGGGCCTCAGAATGAGACCAACATACACAGACAATGGCTAGTATTTACCATGTCCCTGTGGACTGCTGCTTCCTAATACAAAGAGGAGGAGTAGCACAATAGCCTGACTCCAAAACAAAAGACCAAGAAAGTAAGAGCCCTGTTCCCAGCTTCATTCATTCGGATGAACATTTCTTCTCTTTGGGAAGATGAATTTAGGGGAGAGAGAGAGATACTAAGCAAGTTTGTTAACAGCAATGATATCTTTGATTCCTCATTGAGGGTTTATGAAGTTTAATAGGAAAGTGGGCAAAGAAACAACATTAAATTTGAGTTGTTAAGGAGGTCAAAGATGTGTAGAGGTAGTGATGGCTGTGACAAAGAGAATGACATTTGAATTGGACCATAAAGTATCACTGGGTGTTGTCCAGGAAGGCTGTGAGAAATGCCATAGATACACATGCATGAGGATCAGAAAGGATGTGATGTATTGGGGGTCAGCAAATGAGTAAGAAGAGGTGGAATCACTAGAAATGATAATGGAAACATATGTTGAAACTTGGTTCTGAACAGCTCAGTTTGCTTGGGTAAGGGGCCTGTTTATGATCAGGTAGGCAATGGAGCAATTCAAGCTATTTAGGCAGAGATGTGTTATGATCAGAATTGCATTATGTAAAGACATCTCTGAGTGCAGTGAGACAGACGGCTCTTGGATATGTGTTGGAGATGGGTGGGGGTGAGAGTGAGATGGGAAGGTGTAGGCAAGAGGAGTAGTTATTGCAGTATTACAATGGAATTTATTCTCATTTGGACTCTGACTTTATGTTTAAATAGGAAGAAATGGAAGCTAAATTCAAGGTAAGCTATTTTTCATGTTCAAGATCATTCCTTTAATTTCTTAGCATTACAACTACAGTCTATATGTTTCAGTTTGGGGAATATTCTATCAAGTGTCATTTTAAGACAACAAAGAAATGTGTCAGCTGGGTTTTTATTTTTCTTCTACTTGTTTTTTCTCCACAGTGTCCCCCAAAATTGTAGAGATTTCTTCAGATATCTCCATTAATGAAGGAAACAATATCAGCCTCACCTGTATAGCGACAGGTAGACCGGAGCCTACAGTTACCTGGAGACACATCTCCCCCAAAGGTAAGAGGAGCATTTTGGTGCATTGTATCTTGAGAGGAAATGGGAGACTTGTTGGATATGGACATGAGGTTATGGTGCTAGATACTGAGTGCAAGGGTGTCAGTTTCTGGTACCCAGCTAATAATGCACTCTTGGCTGTGCAGAGGATATTGGTCTGCAAGGCAGCCATGTCCTTCAAGATTTTAGAAATCATACTTGAGTATCTCTCCAGGCCCCTGGGAAATTGATTCCAGTTGTCTGTGGCTGAAATAGTGGTTCAGATGTCCTGGGCTAAATTTATATGTCAAGTTTGATGATGGAAGGATTTGCTTTGGTGGCATTATTCTTTCAGCTAGTTGCTTTAAGAGAAAGGAAAACATGAACACATAATGATAGATGAGAGGTTTAAATGGCCACATTCCTAAAAGGAAAATCTGCTAGTTTGTGTCTCTTCAGAATTGCCAAAAATCTGGTCATTAGTTGTTTTTGTGGTTTTGTTGTTGCTTTACTCTGACTGATCCTAGACAACAAATATAACTTAATATGTGGCTAAATTACAAAATTCATTTTATCTCAATGTTTAGATAATTAAGCTAATTTTTCTCTGGGAGCAAGGAATATAAAAGCATTTCACTAAATCTTAAATATTTACTGAGTATTATAGTGGTCCATGCTCTGTTTTAGGCACTAGAGGATTAAGTCATAAACCCAAATTGACAAATTACTGTTCTCATCAAATCACATTTTATGTGATAGATTACCAAAACAAATGAGTAGACAATATACCAGGTGCTGATAAGGATGAGAAGATAGAGACATATATTGACAGAATGGCAAAGGGTTCCAGCAAGGAAGTGTTTTGAAAATGTTAAATCTGAGCCAAGACTTGAACAAAGATCTTTAATTCTATTTTTTGTATCACTGGTTAGTGTGAAATGTATGTATATAATCACAGATATCTATCTGTGTATGCACGCTTTGCATAGTACTGGTTTAAGAATTGCAAAAGTACCATGGAGGATATTTGCTTGTCGCAGATTGAGAACCCCAAAAGCAAACCTTGAGATTGTTATTATTGGTAAGTAACCATTTTGGGAGGTGCTCTTGGGATCAACTCTTGTGGAAAGGGAGAGATGGAAGCAAGATTGGGCATAAGGACAAGTTAGAGTTGTGATGCGGTTCAATGGAACATCTCAGCTGCCCCTATGGGGAGTCCTAAAGCTAGGACACCTTTTAGAAATATTCTCTATTGAGGCAATGGAGCTGGTTCTTTACAGCAGCACAGCAGTTGGGTGTTGAATGTAGGCTATTCCTAAAAGGGCTGTAACCTTAGGGCAGGTGTCTGTCTGAGAACAAGACAAACCCCATTATGAACTAAAAATTTAGGACTGTCAACCAGCAGTTAGTTCTTCTCTGGGACATGGGTCCTCAATTCCTGAAGGTGACATCACTTTATACTCAGACATTTTAAAAATCTAGAGTAGAACTGCAGTGATTTCCACATACTGAATATCCTTTCTCTGACAGTAACAGTATGCTGTGATAGATGTTCTCAGAGAAGGTGAGAAGATTTCAGTTTGGGTTGTCCTGAATTCTTGAGTGTTGACCTATGCCACCATTCTTGATGATGTTACTGTGAACAAAGGGATTGGTGAGAGCTACTCATGTCTCTGTCAATCTTTCCATTTGAAATGACCTTATGTGTGGATGGGCCCAAAATCTGGGAGGATGCTCAGCTGTGCATGAGGTCATTAGGGATGAAGAAGGGCCTCAGGGCACTGCTGAAGAAGGGGCCATCCAAATGGACTGACTTTCTGAATCCATAGTGCACACCATTCATCACAGCTTAATGCCGAGTCCCTAGTGCTATGGGATGCCAGGGCAGGCTGTGCCTGTGGAATCAGCAGAACATTTATCATCTGGATGGACTTCCTTTGCCTCATGCTAAGAGACTCTGTCTCCTGCCTGATGTCTTTTTCAACCCATCCTCAGGCTAGTCAGTTCTTTGTCCTTGTCTCCGTATCTGCCACGTCTCTTTCACACATCTCCTTGTGCCCTGCCCTTTTATGCCTACGTCTCCTCTATAGTTTTTGTTCTGTACCTCTCTTTACTCTCACAGCTGCCTACATTTTCTGCTTTAATTTCATTCCTTTGCACTTTTCCTCATTTCCTCTCTTCCTCTGTTCCATCCACCACCCTCTCTCTTCCTCATGGTCACATGTTATCTCTCCTCAGTATTGAGCCTCTTTCCTTCATCGTACAGATATTCATGCTGTTTTGTCTTGGGGTCTTTTTTTTGTCCCCTGTTGTAGACATCTAGCATATTTCCTTCCCCAGGGGACTTTTACCTGAGCCTGGGCCAGATGCTGCCATTTTACTGAGGTTTTAGCTACTATGGAAACAGAAGATGGATCAAGAGGAGAGGAACTGAGTGATCAGAATCTATCTGCAGCTTAGAGTAATTTAGATGAACAGCTATGTCCAGATACTGGGCCCAGTTTAGCTATCCAAGATTCAGGATGATGAGACTTGCCAAGCAACAACGAATCACCTCAGAACTCACCAGGGTGCTGTGTTTCCTGTGACTGATTATTTAGAGATCAGAGATGTCATTGGGCTGCTGCCAAATCTGAACTGAAACTGGAGACCCTTAGCAGTCAGGCCTTCATCTTTCATCACTAAATATTTCCAAGATAGCGCTTACTTTAAATAAATTAAGACAAGTATGGGGTTCTTTGGAGAGAAGGATATTTACCTTCAGCAAGGCTCCAAAGGCAGAGAGCTACTGTCATCTTTTGTCTCATTTTGTGAAGGTAGATTGTGGTTCAGTCAAGATCATTTTTCACACACACACTAAATTCTTGAATGAATATCTGATTGGAAAACCCTGATGGCTTCATTGAATGTTTTCCCTGAAGACTGATCTGTTTGTTCTGTACATTCCTGAAAAATCATGGTTTTATCCATCATAATTCATATGGTGCTACTTGTAAAAGTCATAATCTCTTTAGAATAAAGCATCTCTAGTTTTGAACACCTTTTGTGTGGAAAAAGGAACACAGAAATGTCAGCCACCATTTCAGTAGTGGGTCATGCAGTTGATGTAGGGAATCTTGGCAGTGGGAAAGGAGGTCAAGAGGCCTTGCCTAGGCTTTTCCATCAGATGGAGAAAATACCAGTTGTCCGTAGAAAGCATAGAGAGGAGGATAGGGCCTCCCAAGCTACCTCTTGAAATGCTGTTGATTATAATAAGTAGTTATTTCTGGAATTTGTCATGTCTTTGTTTCTATCATGGACTTATCACTCCTAGAGTTCAAGGATAAAAGTGCACTAACTTTTTAGAGATGTCTGTCTTACCTAGAATATCTATTTTGTGGAATGCAGATGTTATTTGCACCTCTGTGGGCCTTGGTTTTTCAGGGGAAATAACCCCCATCTCATGTTCTCATAAGAAAGATCCATCTCTATTTGCATAGGGTTTTACTGGCCCCAAGTCCAAGTTCCTGTGTCAGTTAGCATGGGGCTCCTGGCCTTGAGGAATTCTGGGGGAATCATTGAATCCTCTAGATGCATTTCTCATTCATGAGTCTGTTCTTTTGTCTTTTATCTTTAATGAGTGAATGTATTTTAGCACAACCCTTAAACTCAAGGCTTAATATCTCTACTAGAGTACCCTTACTACTGCATTACTCTTCTCAGTCTTTTCTGAGTAAACAGAAATATGATCTTTTTCAAAGTATTCTAAAACATGCAATGCAGGAACTCACTGCTCATAAGAAATAATTCCCCAAACTCTGTCACCAGTTTCTTTGGGGTTGTAAAAGCTTTACGAAAAGCTTGAGATTCCTATATTGTCACATTCTTGGGAGCACATGATGAAGCTCAGATGAAGGAGTCAGTCCAATCACTAACCTGGGGTATCTCACATATTTAGAATCAGAAATCACTGAGTGGCCTGATTGAACTCTCTCTGCAGTACAGTTACCTTCACCTTTTTCTCATAAAATAAATAAATAAATAAATAAATAATTGGCCTCCATAACCTCTTTTAAGCTGCCTAAAGGACATTCATACAAAAGTATTAATTGGGTGTTCAGTCTGTGTCATTGTATATTGCTTGTGTAACTTGCTGTAGATGTATACAGGGGCATACACCCAAGGGTTTATCTTGATTTTCAGAGAAGACTTTGGACTTGGACAATGGTGGAACTGTTAAGACTATAGGGACTCTTGAAGATGAACTGAATACATTTTGAATTGTGTGATTGACACAAGGAGAGCCAGGGGTGGAATGTTATGTTCTGCTTCATCTCAGGTCTAGAGCAATGATGTTGGCTGACCATGGAATAAAACCTCTGACACCATGAACCCAAAGTAAACTTATCTTCCTCTTGTTGCTGTCAGGCATTTTAGTCACAGTGGCAAACAATTGACTAACACATGGGGACTTGGGGATAACACCAGGAGCTCTTCAGGGAATTCTTCATTCCTGAATCATTTGCATTATCCTGTCTCAAGAGTTCCTTGAGATCAGGGTCTCTGGGTCACTTATCTTGAATTTTTCACATTTTAGCATGATGCTGGGCACCTACAAAGCATTCAGGAAACAGATGTTGATTCAGCCAATAAGCCATGATATTTTCCAATTCCCCAAAGTGTCATGCCTGTTCTCCCCATGTGAAGATTCTGATCCTTGAGGAATTTTCCTCCACTTTGATATTTGCAATGGAGACCTGGTATGTTTCCTGCTGAAACTCTCTGCTGGCAAGTCTCCAGGACATTTTTTTCCCCTCATCTTCACAGGTTTTCCAAGCCCTTCCTGCATCCCTCAGAAGGGAACCAGCTGTGGCAGGACTCAATTTCTGCTTAAAGGAGAGCCTCTATTTCAAGTTCATTTTTGCAAGAGTAGAAAAGGTTCACAAATGTTTTTGCTGCTGTGTTTTTTTGAATGTCTCTCTGTTTTCCTCACTGCCTTACTGTCATCTCTTTCCTCAGGGGCATTTCTCAGAAATGCTCTTCCTCTGTCACTTCTGGGAAGGGTACCTGATCTTTCTGTTGCTTAATTTTTATACCCTCCTTTACCTAAACCTCTGATAGTTTCCAACCAATCATTTCCTAATTAAATTTTGGATATTAAAAGGAAGACTGAGTTCAAATGTTTGGGAAAATTTGCTACTGCTTTTGGGTGAATAATAGAAAAAAATAAATTAGTAGAAGAAAAAATACTTTTTTAATCCCCATTCTTGTTTCTCCCTACCTCCATCTCTCCCTCCTGCTGTGTAAACAGAAGGGGATTAGAGATAAAAAGTTTGTCTTCAGGTCACATAAAGACCCTTCAAGAAGAATTAGAGAAGAACTATGTGTCCATTAGGCTCCAAATCAATTTATTTAAATGGAAAACTTTCTCTTCCCAGAGCATGAAGTAGATACTTATGCATGCCCTTTGCACTCCCACCTCAACATATGTTCCAAGCAGCCACATCTCTTTCCTCCCTTGAATTGATGCACCTGCTGTACTTGAAGAAGCCCAGTGGGTAGTTGGTTGTCAACACCAAGGTGTTAAGGGAAAAATGACCCCTGGACAGGGAATTTCCCCTTGCCTAAGTCTTTAGTCTTTCCCCTTTTCTATTGCCCTTATATCACTGAAGCCCACCCATTTTCCTATTTGTTCACACTGACGAGGCCTTCTCCCCAGCCACACAGGACATTGAAGCACTAATTGGCACTAGAGGTATCACAGCTTGAGTTCGACCAGAGCTGGCAGGCACCATGACTCCAGTGACAGCTCTGTGAAAAAGTGTCAGGAACAGAGCTCTGGCATGCCATCGGCTGACTGCAGCACCCTGGCACTAATGAGCAGCCTGTCAGCACCAGCATCAGGGGCCCCATGTGGCACAGAGATCATTAGGATGGCAGATGAACAAAACTTCCCCAGCCGAGAGGAGCTGGGGGTGGAAGGGAAGAGGACAAAATGGAGCTAAAGTCATCACCTGACCCACAAATGGCACCCACCCAGCAGGAGAGGCCAGAGAGAGAGCCATGAGGGATGTATCTATGCCAATTCTGGAAAACTCTTGGAATATATTTTTGGTAGGGTTTTCCTGTCATTAATCAATACAGGCTGTAAATCTTCTCTGCAGTGACCCAAAGAGGGATTCAGTGATTAAATTAAGTTTCCAGTTATGGCTTTGCCACAAAACCAGAAAATAGCCCAAGTTTCTGAGAAACTGCATTGGGAGAGGGAAAGGAAGATTTGGGATTTTTAGTCTTTTTCCTACTGGATAGGATAGGATTCCCACTCAGGGGATATGCTGAGAACTGCCAGATACCTGACTGTCTTCTGCTTTACTATCTGAATCTAGCAGAGAAGTAAGAAGAAGGAGGGTTTTTCCCATGAGCTTTCATCCTAGAGGTGGGTATGGGGAACCCCTAGGGCATCTGCTTTGCCTATCTGCTTCCTGAATGCAAGTGTAAATTACCCATATTGTGAGTTCTTCTACATCCTGTTCAGCGCTGAGCAGTTGTGAGCTACTTGGAGTGTCATGGAATGTCTCAGGAGTGTCTTATGAGTATCTGGCCTTTTTTTTTAAAGTCTGATTACCCATCATGACTATAATAGAAGATGGAGATCTGTCTGAAAGAGCTGTGCTTCAAATATAGGTCCAGCTGGATTTGAGTTCCCAACCACTACTACTAGTACTGGCTCGTCCTTCAAGGGTAGTGGTCATTCTCTCTGTAGATGAGCTTCTTCATTACTTTCATTATTGCTTCTTGGTGCAGTACTGAGAGTTTTCAAGATTTGGTCCCATCCCCATTAGCTTTACACACCACTGTCACCATAACAGCCTGACAGTCCCCAAAAGCTGAGTGTCTTCCCCTTAGCACACATCATTTGTTTTCTTTCATCATTCTTCCACTCCTTTTGGGTAGAATTCTACTCCTGTTTTAAGATGATGCTACCAGTTTGTGACCTCTGATGTCTCCCTCAGTCACACTGAATTTCCCTTTTACTAGAGATCCAACAGCATTTAGCACTCTTTTCCAACTATGGTATCCCTTGCTGTTATGCACAGGTGAGCCGTTCTCCCAGTTGCCTAAGAGAACATGGGGTTCAGAGAAAGCCCTTGTGCCATTTTGTATTAACCCCAGCACTTGGTCTACTAGCTGTTCACAGACCCTGGAAGTGAATGAGGCAGTCAGTATCTGGTACTATAGATATAGGCTTTCTGGTTCATAACTTAAAACCAAACTAAATTTAGTGAGTAACTGGTAAGATCCAGGAGCTTCAATTCTTTGCATTATTTTTAGCTGTTGATTGTCTACCTCATGGTTTCTAAACCAGTCAAAGTAATTGATAAGAAAAGGCCCTTTTTCTTGCCACTGACCTTTACTGGGGCCAAACCTTGGACTCTGGAATTTCCTCTGTGAAATATAGATAATAACATGTTCTCAATATGGATATAATGGGGATTGAACTGGTTCAGCAATGTGAAATGCTTGCATAATGTGAGCTTCTGTACCTTGTCCAGCCTTTCCTCTTTGCCTTCACTCATGAGACAAGAACAGAAGGACAGGAAATCTAGATGCTTTTCTCTGAAAAGGTTGAATCTTAACAAACACCCAACATGGTTAATTGCCAGAACAAATAGATGTTCAAAGGTGCTTAATCAGCACTCTTTTCACCCCCACCACTTTCTAATTAACATAGGTGCTTGATTAAAATTCCCAGAGAACCCCAAGTAGCTATCCCAGGAGGACTGAGTAATTGTTATAACAAAAGACATTACAGTGGTCATTGATAGTTGGAGAAAAAAGTAATTGCATCCTTGTAGAAAGTGGCAGATCTCCTGTTCAGAGCAGCATAGAGCATATGGCATGAGGTCCAACCTATATAGAGAAAGCTGTTTATTATGATAAAATAAAAATAGTAGTACAACCTCAAATGTGGGTAATAGTGACCCAGGAACTCTTTAATTAAATCATTTAAACACACAGAGATGAAGGTGGGAAAGGAAAAAGTGGAGGGAGACATTTATATATCAATTTTTAACTCTATACATTTCTTTAACTGTAAAATTACAGCTAGATAGACACAGTTAGGATAAAATTTGTCAGTATCAATAAGGATTTTTGTAAGTTTAATATTTATAATCTGGTTTAAAGCAGTCTTAAAGCTGTACAACTTCCTACTTCAAAGAAGAGAAAATCATAAAAAGACTAGTGGAGAAATTAATGAGTTCAATGTGCCTGAATTGAGAACATATGAAATCAAGCCTCAGTCTAGAAACCAAGGGCAGGAGTGCATACCACAGACACTGTTTGTGGTTTTACCCAATTATTTCAAAACCCTTGAAAAATGTTGTAGCATCAGATGTCTGCTGAATTCAGACATTGCTAACAGCATAGTCCCTCACACTCTCCTGAGTCTTGGGCTATTTATGCTGGTGCTTGGTGACCGTTACTATGCAGAACTGTTTTGATGGAAAAAAAATAAAGAAGAGAAAGAGAGAGGAAAAAAACATAAAAGCAAGAAGATTGAATCATCTTCCCCAAAGATGGCAATAAGCTATGATTCCACAAGATGCAATGTTTGGTTAAAGTAGTAGCCCTACAAGGCAGTAGTCTCCATCCCTGAACAAACAGCCATAAAGGTGGTAATCCTGGGGGTATGAGAAGCATCCCAGTAGGGCATCTCGCTGTCTACCACAATCAGAATAAGCTTGGCATTACACTCCACACATCAGCTCCAGACCTCAGGCATTCCATGTCTAGGATCCACCAAGAACTGTCAAACATGCCTGGAGAGTTTCATTGCATATGTGCTTGTCATTAAGACTTTTTGTGTATAGTTCTGACTTTGTACAATGATCCTCCATTAGCAGTTTTCTCCCTTTCTGAAGTTCAGTTAGCTGAAGTCAACTGTGGTCCAAAAATATTAAATGGAACATCCTAGAAACAGTTATTTAAAATTTTGTGCCATTCTGAATAGTGTGATGAAATCTCACTGTCCTGCTCTATCCCACCTAGGACATGAGTCATCCCTGTGTCCAGCATATCCACATAAATGTTCTCTGCCTGTTAAAATAGTTACATCTGGGTTATCAGATCAGCTCTGGAGGCATCACAGTGGGGTGTATGTGTGTGTGTGTGTGTGTGTGTGTGTGTGTGTGTGTGTGTGTAAGAAGGTCAATAGTCATCAAATGCCACATGATAATGCTTATATCATTCACTTCACCCCACCCCATCACATAGGTATTGTATCAACTCACATCATTACTAGGAATATGAGTTCACAACAAGGTATTTTGAGAGAGACAAGAGAGAGAGCACAGAGACAATGTTAATAACACATAACAATTTTAACGATATACTATAATACAAGTTATTTGAGTATGGTTTCTTCTCTCTCTCTCTCTCTCTCTCTCTCTCTCTCTCTCTTTCAAAATATTGTTGTGAACTCATGATCCTAGTAAGGATATGTGTTATTAACATTGTTAATCTCTTACTGTACCTAAATAATAAATTAAACATTAAGGTGTTATTATAGGTGTGTATGTACAGAGAAAACATAGTGTGTGTTTGTGTTTGTGAGGGGTTAATACTGATTAGCATCCAGAGGTATCTGTGGTTTCAGGCATCCTGTGGGGGTCTTAGAATGTATCCCCTGTAGATCAAGGGGAATGACTATATCTAGTCTGGATTCTGAATCTTGTCTTGATCTCTGATGAATTCATTTTCCCTGGAGTCTAAGTAACAGCCAGAGTCTCTAACTTTCAGTAATAATAGTAGCTAACAGTTCATAGGCACTAAAAATGTGCTAGTCACTCTTCTGAACATTGACGCACAATAGTATCTATTCTTCACAATCACAGTGTGAGACAGGATTTATTATTAGCCTATTCTACCGAAGTGATAACTTATTATATTTTCTCATTTAAATGAGGCCTAGGGAGGTCAGGAAAATAGGCCAAGGTCACACAGCTCCAAGTTGCAGTGTTGAAATACAACTCCACACAGTCTGTCTCCAGGATACATGCACTTAACCACTGTGTTATATAGGATGGTTCTCAAAGAGTGGTCCATTGACTACCAGTAGTAGCATCCCCTAGTTCATGCCCCAGACCTACTTAATCCAAACCTTAAAAGTGTGATGATGCATATTCAACTTTGAGAATCACTGTTATATGGTATTCATTTGAGAACCACTGCTGCATATAGTATGTGCTATTTGCTGAGCACTTGCTTTACATGAAATGCATCCCTTAATTCCCCAAAATTCCCTTATAAATAGACATTATTTTTGTTTTAGAGCTATAGACATGGAGAAGTGAAGGGGAAACTTGTCCACAAATATTAAATGACCATGGCAAAATTCAAGTCCAAGTCTTTGGATTCTAAAATGCAAATTCTTAATGTGCATTGCTTTCCTGCTTGATTTCTGGCTCAATGTTTCTTTTAGATCTCTGAGGCATTTCTGTTCTCTGGTTTCAAACACATTACCTGTCCCAGACCTATGCTCCTTGGGTTGTCCACTTTCTCATAGCATTCTTTCAGAAATCCTTCCCCACACTTGTCTACGCTGGACTCTGGGTGGGTCTTCCTGGTCAGTCTCAGTTCTTCATCTTCCTCTG
The DNA here is from genome assembly GCF_048772815.1 of Callospermophilus lateralis. Classification (NCBI taxonomy): domain Eukaryota; kingdom Metazoa; phylum Chordata; class Mammalia; order Rodentia; family Sciuridae; genus Callospermophilus; species Callospermophilus lateralis. The sequence continues at coordinate 95,519,526 of NC_135306.1, read as the reverse complement.
TGACCTTGGGCTCCTCTCAGGAGATCTTGGAATGAATACTCTGGGCAAAGCACATAGTCCCAGCATGGAGACATGGCGTGTCCTCTACCTCTTCCTCCAATTGTGTCTGCCTGTGCTAGTTTCACACTCCCTCAATCCCTTCCTCTCCACCTAGATGGCCCAGGCTCACTGGATTGATGCAGCTAATCTCTAACTTGACTTCTTGTTTCCTCAGGTTAAATACTATCATTCACTCACAAAATAGTGTGCTTCTGCTTTTATGATCATTATTAGGTTGTTTTAGATTTAAATATGTAAACAAAGTACTAGATTCCAGGGTGTGTTTTTCCTTATCCGACTCCTTTCAAGTTTCCCTGTGTGTCCTTGTGGGTGTTCAGCATTCTTCATCTTCCTAGCAGTGTAAAATGCTTTTTTCCACCAAAACGAGGACAGTTGGAAGGGATTGAGCAGAATGCTAATTGAGTTCCTCTACTGTCGAGTCTCCAGTCTCCTTGGCTGGGTTGCACGGGTTCTCCACATAGCATCGCTTAGCACAACCTGTCCATTGCCTTGGAGTTTGGAGTCCAGGAGATGCGGCCCCTCCTTCCCTGGGAGGATAGTCTTGGCCTCCAACTCCTCTCTAACAGTGAATGATTCTTCTATGCTCACCCCTCCCTTCATCTTAAACAAATTGCTATCCACTTCTAACACAGAGTTAAAAGCAATGTCTTTGGATGTTATGGCTTCTCCATAATAGATGCAGGACTCTCGTTTAATTGACCTGTGGGTCAGGAGGCTTATGTCCCTTCCTGAATCCTTTGCATCATTGTATTGCCCTTTTTGGAATGGCTCACTGGGGTCACTGTGGTTGAAGAGTTTTGGACAGTCATCTGCATGATAGAAAAAGACAAATGGCTTTCTCTTTGGTGATTTATTTATTGCATCATTACACCAGTGCAGAAAAGGAATTAAGCAGAGAAGGTGGTATGGGTTTTGACCCCAGAAAAACCCTTTGGTGAAATAATTTTGATGGATTAATTTTATAGACCCAACTATTTCTTATTGAGCAACTACTGTGTGCTATAAAACTTTCCCAAACACCGGATACATGAGTGGACAAAGCAGACTATAGCCTTGGCCTCTGACATTATATTCTACTGGTAGGGGCAGAAAATAACCCATGGATAAGTCAACCTTAGTACCACAAAAACAGTTAATGAGGATAAGCAACAAAGAGATTATCTGGGATATGTTGGGAGGGTGTAGTCTTAAAGAGAGTAGGAAGGGATGGAATATTCAAGAAGATATGCCATAAAAACCATGGAAGAGACATTCGGGTAGCTCCAGCAGGAGTATTTCTAGCCAGGCTAACCTTGAATACCAAAAGCACTGAATCAGACAAACCTGGCATGCTCGAAGATCATCAAGAAAGCTATATGGCTTCAGAGGATTTATTTAATGCCTGCCCCCCGCCTTCATCTAAGCTTCAGGAGAGCAGGAAGAATGTTTATTCATACTTAACCACCATGTGTGCCAATGTTTAGCATGGTGCCTTTCAAAGCATAGATATTCAATAAATATTTGTCTACCCAATGAGTAGATAACACAAAATAGTACGATAGATTGAGTTCCTGAACTGCATGCTGGAAAGACAAAAGGTTTGAATCAGATATTGTAACCCCTTAACCAGTGATATCAGATTCTAGAGAATGAGATGTTCAGGACATTGATAAAGCATACAGCTGAGTCAGAGAAGGCCCATGGAAAGTTGAGGCCAAGTAGCTGACAGTGCAGGTCTCTGACAAATCATGAAAGGGAACATTGCAGTCACCCCATGTAATGCAAAGGTCGTGAGAAGTCTGGCTGTGAACCAAGTGTCAAAGCCCTCAATGAATCACAAGGAAGTCAGTAAATCAGTCACTGGGGCCAGAAAAGGAGATACAGAAGCAATGCTGCTAGCAGCAGAGCTTCCAAGAATGAAGGCTATCGAGAAAAGTGCAAGGAGGAAGGCCTCTAAGTGATCCTGGGGTTGAGGAGGGCCAGAACCCCTGTTTCGCATGCCAGAACAGACAACTGAGCACTTTCTTGAGAAAGCTCCAGAGGAAGTACAGCCAGAAGGAATAGCTGGATTTCAGTTAATCATGGCAGTTCAGGGAATGTTCAGTCTGGAGGGAGCCTTGTGCTCAGGAAGTAATGTTCCAGAGGACACAGGGAGCAAGAGTAGAAGGTGGGAGGAGTGAGAAGCTGGTCAGGAGGAAAACGCCTCCTGCACTACGGGAATGAAGGGGCTGCAGGGTATTGATGATAGTGGGGAAGGGGAAACTTATGTGTCATGTGGTCATTCTGGCAGTGAGAGATGAGCAATGTTGGATTTAGTCCCAGTAGTGCCCAATGGAAGACAATTATGCTGTTCCTCACTGACGTTAGCTGTAGTCTGTTATCTATGGCAGGTCCTCTCCACCTGGATTTCTCCCATGTTTCAATAGGTAGGATATTGGAGAACAAGAGATGTCTAATTTATTTATACATATAGATCCATGTTAGCTCTCTTTTTTTTCCAAAAATAATGATAAAAACTCCAGGCTTATTTTTTAAAAGAGGATTTATTAGATTGAACAAAAATGATAGAGTACAAACTTACTACAAACATACTTACTAAAATAAAATCTACTTGGTAATGTGTTCATTACTTGAAAAAAAAATGATAGAGTACAGCGGAGATATGATAAATAGGCAGAATGAATCATCATCATGTGTGTGTGTGTGTGTGTGTGTGTGTGTGTGTGTGTGTATTTAGTTGTCAATGGGCCTTTATTTTATTTATTGATACATGGTGCTGAGAATCAAACCCAGTGTCTCACACATGCTAGGCAAGCGCTCTGCCACTGAGCCACAATCCCAGCCCAATGAATCATCTTTTATTCAACAGCTATTTATTGAGTACTTATGACAGTGTATATCTAGGTACTGCAGATCATGGGGTGAACACAGCCTTGGCCCTGTGAGGATGCATTGTAGGAATAAAGGCAATATTCAATAAACACATATGCACCTGGATATCAGGTAGAAATAGTCTTATTGAAAAAAACAAAACCGAAATGGGTAAAGAATGATGGGCTGTGGTACTTTAGTTACAAGAATGTTGAAAACCAGAGCATAGACCTAGAGCCTTTCATGATGATATAGGATATGAAGAAAGAGGATTTTCCAGATAGCGGATCCTGTGATTATCAGTGGACGGGTCGGGAATGCTGGGTGCTCTGGAGGAACAGTAAGAACGTTGATGCAGAGACAAGTGTTGACTTTGTGAAAGAGCTGAGAGTTAGCTCCCCTAGTGACTTGAAAGCCACATTAAAAACTTTGGAATTTGTTCTAATGAAGAACATTAGTGAGTTTCAAGCAAGAGAGTGAAAAGACTTAATAAGGTTTAATAAATTATATAAATAATAATAAAGAAACAAGAAATAAATTAAATAAATAATAAAATAAGAAATAATAAATGTTAATAAATTAAAGATCACTTTAATTGAAGAGAAATGTGAGGGGAAAAGAGGTAGAAGGGCAGCAGCCCACAGTGGCTAGGTGTGGTGGTGCACACCTGTAATCCCAGAGGCTTGGGAGGCTGAGGCAGGAGGATCCCTAGTTCAGAGGCAGCCTCAGCAACTTAGTGAGGCCCTAAGCAACTCAGTGAGATCCTGTCTCTAAATAAAATACAAAAAAAGGGGCTGAGGATGTGCCTCAGTGGATAAATGCCCCCAAGTTTAATCCCCAGTACAAAACAAAGCAAAACAAAATGGAAGTGGCAACTGCCCTGATTTGATTATTACACATCATATACATGTAAAGAATTATGGCACTGTACCCCACAAATTTGTACAATTAATTTTTTATAAGTTTAAATGATGGTATTCACTTAATGGTAGAATCAAAGATAATAACCCTATGTTTAATTTGGAATATATTCTAAATATAGAGCTGAAACTTTTTATTGAGTGACTAGTCAAAGGTTATGAAGAAGAGATAGGAACCAGAGTGACTCATATTTTTGGACTGGAGTAGTGGTAACTAGTGTTTATATCTATCCATCAAGAACTCTAAATAACAGGTTTATGGAGGAAATAAGGAATTTAGTACTTTGGATTTACAAGTAGAAGTGTCAAGTAGGTTGCTTGTAATGCAAGGGCACAGGAAATAGAAAAATAAATGTAGAAGTCATCAACATACAGACTGTATTTAGAGACAGAGACTGGTATCACCACCCACAGAGTGGAGGCAGGAGATCTGCATCTTAGCCCAGTGGAATTCCTTCCAATATTTGGTGTCAGGTAAAGAGAAGGACCTATCAAAAATAATTGTGAGAAAGTGATGAGAAATCTGTAGGCCAAGTGAAGGAGAACTCTTCATAAATGGAGGGATAATTAATAACACAAGTGTGCTTAGAAGTCTAGGGAGGTGAAGACTGGGAATTGGTAAAATCCAGTTAGGAGACATTGGTGAGGAGGCTCTGGTGAGAATCAGTGAATTAATTATTAATTAAAAAAGAGATAATGGGCTGAACAATTTGAGAGAGTAATAATCTTCGTTCAGAAGTTTTGCTATAAGTGATAGCAGGATAAGGGGTCAGTGGTTGGAGGAGAATGTGAATTGAAAGAAGGATATTTTTTTTTTCTCTAACACCCAATCTGTAGCCTGACATCCCTGGACACTTCATTGACTATTATTGATGTATAATTACATAGCTTTGGGTTCTCATCTGCCTCTCTTCTTCAGACAAAATAAGAATCAACCAGGGGCTGGGGTTGTGGCTCAGAGGTCGAGAGCTCATCTAGCAGATGTGAGGGAGTGGGTTTGATCCTCAGCACCACGTAAAAATAAAGATATTGTATTCACCTATTAAAAAAAGTACCCAAGATTGGCTTTTTCTTGATGAGTAAATGATACATTCTGATCTTTAGTCAAGTTACCCCCCCAGATTTCTTGGTGGCTTTTAGGTGCCATGGGAAATTGGAGCTATACTTGCCATGTTGCTAATGAAACCATCTCTGACACTAGGCACTTTGTGTGGATGTGAAACTATCTATCTACTGTCAACTTCAATGACATTGGGGACTTATAGTTACAGCACTTATGGGAACTTTGTTTGGAGTGTAAAACTATTCATGAGAAGAAGCATAGGGACATAGCAAGTTTCTGCTTATTCTTCAGTGCCTCCCAAAGGAACCAGGAAGAAGTTCTCAAAATCCTCTAGGTTTAACCCTCTGTGATGAGCTACTCACCTGTACCAGGTATATCTAAATTTATCTTTCTTCAGAACCAGAACAGGAACCAAGCTAGCCTTGGGAAGCCATCCACTTGGGCCCAGAAATGATTGCCCAAGTGAGATCTCCTTGTCCAGAGGAAAGTGCCAAGGGCGTGGAAAGGGAGACCCCACCAAAAGTACCAGCGATATGAACAAGAACAGCTCAAGCACTATTTAAGTGGAGAGATTGGAGTCTGGAATAAACACTTCAGCTCTGCACAAGTGTATGCCCTGAGAATTCTGCAAACGTGCCAGCTGACTCAGGACCACTAAGTCTAGGTCAGAAGGGGATGAAGCAACCAATCTCAGTGTTTAGACAATAAGGCTTCAGATGGGGAGAGCTCACCAACCTGGAAGAAAATCCGTTTGCTGCCACACCTTATCCTCCTAATCCTAGCTTGAAGGTGTTTCTGGTCATCCATCTAAAATGTTACTCTGCAGAGTCCTAACAGACATCTTCTCCTGTCCCCATTACCTTAAAGACACTCCTTTCTTTAGAGACAGAATATACCTTAATTAATAGGCATATCGTACAATATAAAAGAAGTGGGAAAGAGTTGGCTTTCTCACTCTGCATCTCTGTTTCCTACCCAGGACCCACTGCTCTTGAGAATTCAGAGCAACTTAGTAAAGCCGACTGCACTGTTTTTATTTTGCTTCCTTTGGCTTTACTTCCAAGCATCCCCACTGTGCTGTCCCTGTTCTCCTCTTAAAGAGTCACATCCCTCAATGTTGATATGTCTTTTCTCTTCTCTGCAGCACTTTCCTAGGCCTCTTGATCTGGGTCATTCAGGTGTTGTCATGGCAATGACATCCTCAGTAGAGTGGTGTTGCACATGTTGTCATGGCTATAAGGACCTCTTGATAGGAGCTCGACTTCATTGTTATCAAGAGGACAGCAGTGATCATTTGGCTTGCCTGAATTCTTTGGTTAGGAACTAGTGATTCTGGGCCTATAAATGTGAGTAGCTATAACTAGAGAAATAGCAGCCAATCTACTATTTTTTTTTTTGTAGCTTGTCCATATTCTAAGTATTGCACATATGTTATCTCTTTAATTTTCTTGACAGTCTTATGAGCAGGTATTATTACTGTTCTTTTGCAGATGAGTGAGCTGGACACAGAGAGATCACTTAGATCATCTGCTCAAAGGTATACACAAGTATGAAGTGACCAGATAGCTTCATTCTAGAGACTTGATTCTAAATCCATTACTTCTCCTGTTTCATTATCAAAACCAAAATCAAGCTACTGTGCAATAGCCAAATTATATCATCTTTTTAGCTAGAATATGGGTAGATTTATATTTCCACACAACTTTCAAGTTTTAAAATATTTTCATTTGATCCCCTATCAACCATATATAATTAGTATGATCATGTTAGTATTGACTTTATTTTACAGAGAAGACCAAAGTAGGGGATTACATGAGAGCACCAGTATCTTCCTGAAGAAATTTGGCTGCTAACCCTTTTTGAGACTAGAGAGAAATTCATGATAGTGTATTGATTCAGAATCTGTTCTTTTTTTTTTTAAATTTCCTATATATTATGTCAAATTCTATGGCCCAAGTCTGGCTCTGTGGGGTGCTTGGCCAAGCCTTCTAAAGTGAATGGTTGCCAGAAGTCAACTCTATCAATGATAGAAAGAATAAATGGGAAGTCTTGGCATGTCATTTGAATAGCCTTTTTTTCTCCGTCTTTATTCTATGCCACAAAATTCTACTATTAATGTAGCTACTTTCATCTATATTGCTGTACAGAAGAACAGTAGCCTACATTTCCATTCCAACAGTATTCACAGTCTCTGTGCTACTTTGAGCAAGTAGCATGTGTAGGGAAATCCCAGCAGAAAATTAATTTCAGATTTGTCTCCAATCTGGTTCTTAGAAAATGATAATTAAACACCGAGTTACTCAGATGCTGGCCTCTAAGAAAGCACATCTTTTAAGGCAGAGGAAGCTCAGGCCTAATAACTGATGGATCTTCTCATTTAGTACAAGAAGAAGGGAGGGGGACGTGCTCTAAGTGGGAGATGACAGTCAAGTAAATAAAGATGATAAAAAGCAACAGTTCAAGGCCTTATTGTGTTATTACATGCCAGTGCTTTTCCTGTATCAGCATGTTTAATCTTTAGAACGGCCCTATGAGGTAGACCTGTTATTATCCATACTTGATAAATGAGGGAAAATGGGCACGGAATTATTTTAAATAATTTCCTGATGTTCATCAGAGAGTAAGAAGTAAACCTGGCAATTGAACCCCAGCCTCCTGGGTCGGTCAGGCTGTAGATGTTGGCATGCTTAGAGCTGAATCAGATGCATACTGTGGTGAACTTCAAGACCAGAAGTCCAATCACACAGGTTTCTAAGCAGTGTCATGTTGAATACTTTGCCACCTGCCCTGAGCCTCAGTTATCCAATTCATAAAGTGAGGACCATGTTGTACACACATTCTGGGCTTACTGTAGAGGATTACATGAGGTGACATATAATACATGCCCTGTGCCTGGTATTAAATAAATACTCAATTAATGTCATCAAGTGTGGTGACATTAAAAGTGATAGGAAGAGTGAGCTTTAGAATTCATAACTATCCCTGTCCTTGACAAGTCATCTTTAAATTTTAAGGATGACTATTATGCTTGTATTATAAGAATAAAGTGTTTTATGGGAAGAGCTAAGATGTGAATTTCTGACCTCAAGGTCTTTACACAAAACCCCAATTCATCAAACAAAATTTAGCTTTTGTTAAATCACCTCTTGGTATGAAGTCTGCCACATCCATTCTATAGCTTTTCCCAGAGTCTCAATTTCTCCTATGGTTTAACTCAGCTGCTTCCCAGTCTACCAGTGAGTACTGGAACCTTGACTGTGGATAGCACATGATTGTTATCTTCTTGAGAACACTTTTTGTACTGGTGAAGAAAAAAATAGTTTCACCACTAGCAGCTTCTGATTTGGAAAGAAATAGAAACTTAATGAAGGTTTCAGAAAGTGACTGAAATTTAATCTGAAAGTAATACTTGATCTAGGTTTTAATAAACAAACAAGCCCATTAAATCCATTCTTATTTCCACTATAAAAGGCAGTTTATCTGGAGTGCATGGTCCAGTACTGAGATAAGGCATGGTCTTGTTATTTCTGGTAAGCACCATTCTAAATATACTACATTAATTGTATTTATCTATAAGCGGGAATTAAATTTGCCAAGATGTAAAGCCTGAGAGAGAACCTCCCCACTCCCACTCAAAAGGCAAAAATCATCATCATCATCATCATCATCATCATCATCATCATCAAACAAAAAACCTAGTAGTTTGGAATAAGGTGGATTCTTTCCTCAGGCCTTGACAATATCAAGCTGCTGTCCACATCTGATACTTGAACTAGGGCTCTGAGGATGTTTCCGTGTGACTTTTCAAGTGAAAACCATCTTCTACGCCTCGCTAATCGATAGGGCAGCCCAGTGGGAGAAGGCCTGCTGGCCACCCTCCCTGGGCTGCGTGACTGCTGAGTGACTAGAAAGCAAAGCGAGGTTCACAGCAGCGCCACTTCAAGATCCATGTTAGATACAAAAGTGAATTAAAAACTTCACGTTGAGTTGTTGTCGCTCTACCCGTGTCTCGCCTCAGAGACTTCTACAGCTGGAGAGTGCTCAGAATTCAGCCCTTTAGAGCTATTACAATTCATATTGACTATAAACTTCCCACTGTGCGAATAAAAGCTAGGAGGTGCTTGCCAAGTTCTCGGAGGGGGGAATGTAAGTTATTTCACCATCTGATGATATACTCCATGTTGGGAAACATTAGGGGGAAATAAGAAAAGGAGAAAAGAAAGTAAAAAGTGTGCTAAAAACTGATCAGCTGGTATTCATTAATGAAACACAGACCAAGGCACATTGGTGGAACAATTGAGGGACAAGTCACTTACAAGTCATTAATGCTGCTTGTTCCTCTGTGGTCTACACTTTGGAAAAGAGAGCCTTTAACCTAACATCCCAGCTCACACCGGATGTTCAAAGAGCAGGCAGGGAGTCCAGGAACATGAAGAGCACTTTGGTCAGAATGCGTGGTTTGACCCTTTGCTTGGCCAATTACTAAGTGGGTGACCCTCAACAAACCAATTAACTTCTCTGAACCTTTGTTACCTCATCTGTAAAATTGGATCAAAATATGAAGATTAGAAACAATACATTGCAGGTACTTTGTAAACACGAAGACATTATGCACATTGTCCTTTATTAAAAGTTCTCTATTAATCATGCATATCCTCTGGGGCAGTGCCAAGAAAGTCGCAGTGGGAGAGAGGAGAGATGTGATCCCACTTTAAAGCAATCTTCCAAGACAAAGATGTTTTTGCATTTTTGCAACACAAACTCAAAAAGCAAATAATGTAACCAGTGTTTATGACCGTTGTTATAACAACTGCAATTATCATTTGTTCTCATTATCTTTTGTTAAGTCTTACATTTATTTACACAGTGCAATTAATTTGAAAGTTCACCTAAGCATTTCACAAATGCTACATAGGATGTCGTCCAAGTAAGTGAGGCTAGTTGAATCTGGAACTCGTTTAAAAAGATCAGAACACTAGGACACAGTTGTGCAGTACAGAAATCAAAAGGGAAATCACAGGGCAAAAGGAACATTTGGTTTGGTACCAGTTTTATAATCTTGTCAGGAGCTTTGATCTCCAAAGCATTCAAGTATCTCAAAGCCTGAGCTGACTCTGGTTGCCTTATCTCACGACACTAGGGGTTGGCTAACTAATGCAGGTGGGTCAAATCTGATTGGCTAGCTTGCTTAAACAGCCTTGAGTTAAGAACAAATTTTATATTTTAAAACAGTAGAAAATGATTAAGGCATAATACTATTTCATGATCTGTGAGAATTATTTGAAACTTGACTATTATTGTTCATAAGTTCAGTAATAATAGAACTCAGCCACATTCATTTGTGGATTTCATCTTATTATGTAAGTCTGAAATTCTACGATGTTTATCATATGGTCCTTCAAAGAAGTTAGAAAACCCTTAAGACTTACTCCTAATAGACCTTATAGTTGTTATTATAAGTTATGAATTTTTATCCAAATTCCCTTTCTTAGTCCTCTTTCTCATCACTCTGGGAAGTTATAATCATGGTAATTCTTCAATAAATTCAAACCCATGCCCACTTTTTGTAGCAGTGGCTCCATGCCATTCCCAAGGGTTGTTCCCTGGCTACCAGAAGGGATGTGGTGCCTTGATTTTCATACTGGTCTATACTCTACATGCTTTTTTTTTGGTACATTTGTCTGTGCATAAATTCAAACCCAGTGCTCACAATGGTCTTTGATCTTGTCAGCTTAAAATCTGCTCAGTTGGTCTGTTGTTGATTCTACCCATGAGAAAGTGTATTCGGATGTTGTCTTCATTTGTGGTCTCTTTCTGTAAAAGACCAGTTGAGACTGAGTAATTTATCAAAGTAAGAAGTTATTTGATGTCTAGCTCTAGAAGCAGGGATTTCAAGTTTAGGCAGCTGTGTCTAGTGAGGGTCTCCTGTGGCTTCAAAGCATTGATGGAAAAGTGGGAGAGATCACATAGCAGGAGATTCCAGAAACAAGAGACAGCCCAGGAAACTGAACTCACTTATAAACAACTGGCTTTTGTGATAACTAAACTCCCTTTCCAAGAAAAGCATCGATATATTCATGAGAGCTACTTCCTCATGACCCAGAGACCTCCCACGAGGCCCTGCCTTCTAACATTTTCACATGGAGGAATCAGAATTCTAGTAGGTGAACTATAGAGACCCCCACATAAACCTTAGCCAAGGTTACAATGGTTGATGCTGTTTACGTTTTGGTGCTCTGTGTCATAAGGCATGTCATGCTACTGCATTTGATCCTGGCCTCACTGTAGCCTTCAAAGTAGGCACCACTTTCTTAGAGGAACATATTTGCATTCATCTGCACCAAAACGTAGAATTATAGACTCTATCTCTTCTGGTTGCAAACCTATGTTAAACCATTACTAGCACCTACCTTACATTTCCATCCTCCTCCCTGTTTCTGTCTGAAATACACCTGTAGCCCAAAGTTTATTTGTGTAGCAGAGGTGGCAGGCCTCAAATTTACTGAAAGATCTTTGCCAAATGAGCTCTGCCTAATTGAGTACAATTTTTAAAAATTCCTCAGGTATCTCCTAGATGAATAGTCTTTCAGAATCCCATCATTATGATTTCACAACTTCAAAAATACTTTATACATTATAATAATAATCATTTGGCCAGCTAGAGAAAAAGGATAGTTCTGTCATAAAAATTTCTTTTCTATTCAGATAGACTTTGAAATCTTGTCACTCACTTTTAAAAATGAGTTTCAATTTTTGCATAAAAAATTAATTAGTAGTTATTGCTAACTGATGGAAGTACAGATGCCATTTATATGCTTCTTCATAGCTTTTCTGTTTCAAAATGTATAATATGTTTACAACAAGCTTATAGTCATAAACTTAACCTTTAGAAATATAGAAATAATTTTTTTTCATTTTAAATTCCTATAAGATAGGCTTGGAACAGACTAGACATTGAATTAAGGAAGTCTAATGTGTTAGTCAACTACCAGAAAACACATTATATTTTAGGATAATTCTAACTTTATTTTATTTAGAGACGGGGTCTCAATGAGTTGCTTAGTGCCTCGCCATAGCTGAGGCAGGCTTTCAACTGTTGATCCTCCTGTCTCAACCTCCCCAGCTGCTGGATTACAGGCATGTTCTACCACTCAGCTCCATATCACCTTAAGGCTGTGTCTTAGCAGAAGGTAGAGCCATGATAGTCCCAGTTGTGGTTGATGGAAGAATCACTGGATCAAAGTTTGGATTGTAAAGTCAACCCACTGAATTTTCCCACGTAGAAGTCGTCATCTCTGCTGCCATCTTCCTCAAACACTGTAAGAATCAAATTCCAACCCTCTGGGCAGATGAGAAATGCTGACGTCTCCTATGATGCCTGAACACGAAGCAGAGTATGTTCACCAACACCCACGGGGACATGACTATCAATTGTGGGTGTGTTGTGCCTCCATGTTTGTGTTTAGTTCCTATCCTTCCCTAGCTTCGAGATTGTTCTTCCTCTTAAGTTATAAACTACATTGAAAGATGGTGATGTTTTAGAATTAGCAGATGCTTAGAATTTTGTACGTTTGGTAGCACTGAAATGGAAAACAAAAACTGTCAAATGAAACTGTCCTTTTTCTGTATTTTCTTACCCCTCCACCCCCATTTCCACTTAAAATTGTTTGTGCCTAGTTAGAATCCCTTTTATCAATTAGCTAAAGTAAATTGTGATGAGACACATGTGGCTCAGAGTCTGCTCCGCTAGAGGAATCAACATTTGACAGAGTTTTTGGATGAATTTTCCAAAATGCTTCCACAGAATTCTTTACAGCCTTGTTTATTATCCCAGAATTAGGGTTTTTTAAAAAATTGAATTCTCTGGGAAACTTAGCAACTAATGAATATGCACCTTTGCATATGTAGTCTATTTGAGCAATATGGTGTTTTTGACAAATATCAGAACTACTTAGTAATACATCCAGTAGTCACTGATACTACAGTTGCTGAGAAACTCTTTGAAATACATCTTGTGGAAATGCCTTAGAGCTAGCTTAGAAAAATAGCCATCAAAGTTTTTGACATATACATAATATAATTTTATCACTCTCATCTAATTCACGAGTCTTTAATCCAAATGGCTGTTTACAAAATAAAACCTATGCTTGGAAAGTGATTTTGTTCTCATTGAAATTATTAAAAAGCACCATTAGCTAACTTTTCTTGAGGATTTATTCTCTGCCAACTCTTTGCAAAGTGCTCTACTCTATGATCACATTTAATCTTCATAATGAGGTAAGTACCATTATAATCTCCATTTTACAGATAAAAACATTGAAGCCAAAGTCACATAGTAATAACTGTTGTAGCTATTTTTCAGTAGTCCTTATGGTGTCTATAGGAACTAATTTTATTTATAAGAAAAACAGCACAGTAGAAAGAGCTGTGGAATCAAACAGCTTAGGGTTTCTGCTTAGCATTTGTCATGCTGTTTCTTTATTTGTAAAATGGGGATAATATATATCTCTAAAAGCAGAACTGTATAATTATTCTACATCAGCTATAGGCATAAAGGAGCATTTAATTATCAACAGCAATGTTGATTACTTGTGTTATTATGATGAAGTAATGGGGAGACTTAACTCTGCTTGAATCAATTTAGGGATGGACAGAACAGAGAAGAGAATTTGAATTGACATTGGGGACAGTGAAACCATGGTGCTGCTATGGAAAGGCAGAGAACAAGTCACACTCGGTCATCAGGCTATGCTAGTGTTAAAATAAGCAAGAATTTCTTGACACTCCTCCCATTTCCTACAGTCTGATCCTCTTTATTAAACTATGGGCTGGCTTTAATGATTGCCTTATAATACATGGAATGTGGTAATAGCCAGGGTATGTGATGTCCAAGGTAGGTGACAAAAAGTCATGCAGCTTCTGTTGACTTCTTCCACTCACTGGGTGGTTTTGGACACATGATAGGTAATTTAGTGATGCAGAGGCTCATATGGAAGGATCACATAGAGAGACCCATAAGAGGGACAAAGGCCAAGGGCCCAGATCTCCATACCCAGTTGTTGGCCTCTGTGTGAGAGGAAGCATTAACAATAACCGCAGCCCCATCATGATCTGACTTGCAACTTCATGCAAAACCAGGTAAGATCTGCCTGGTTGAGCCTAGTCAATTCTACATTTATGAACAAAGAAATATGGCTATTATGGTGGGCCTCTGTTTTGGGGCAGTTTATTAATTAGCAATAAATAACTAGAACACAGGCATGGCATATTACAAAATTACAAAATGCTCACATAGATATTACCCTTTGGCTTCCTACTTTGGTCTCCACTTCCCTTATTACTTTCCTCCTCAGATGAGGTAGACGTACTGGCCTTCATTACCTACGGACTTTCCAGTGCCCAGAGTTTATGATCTGATCCCAAAATATTCCCTTTAGATCTCAGTAACTTGTGGTAGCCCAGAATTTCTATTAGCTTTCATGTGCCCTCTAGAATGACAACACACTAAAGCTTTGTCCTGGGAATAAGTTCATTGCTGTCTCTGCCTTTGGGTCATAGAACTTTTAAAAACTTGGAGAGGCCCATCATGTAAAGATCCCTAGTTGTCTAGCTTATGTGTTAATGTTCTCACACCCTCATGAAGTCCTTCTTAATCTCAGCATCCTGCGCTGAGGGCTTCTCAGGGCATGAGAAAAAAAAAATAGATCAAATGCCATTCATTATTTCCAGAATCGGTGGAGAAAGATCTGAAGCCACCATCCCTGTCATTTCCTATCAATCGAAAGCAGGACAAGTAGAAGCTTGGAACTATCTGTGTCTCCATAGACAGAGGATATCAGAGGACAGAGGGAGATTGGAGCACTGGGGCAGTGGAGGAAAACTTCATTCTACTCTCTCGGTCCAGTTCCAAGAAAATTAACTCAACCATTTCAACAGGCTTGAATTCTGTCGGCAGCTCAACCATCCCCTTGTTTACTGTTGAAATAATTACTACTTTGCCATAATATTAGCTCTGAGCCGTGACTCCATTACCATTATCACTGGAATATTACCCATTTATTATCTCCCAGCAACCCTGGAAGATGAATACTGGGCTTCAGAGACCAATTGCTTTACAGCAGACAGGATCTTGGTGTGCATTGTTTAATGAGGTAAACTACATTATGGCCAGCATTAATTTGGCTGCAGTGCACTCCACTAAATCAATCTTAACCTGTAAATCTGCCATTATTTTTGATGTGCACTTAATCAGTGAGGAAGAGAGACATTCTTGGAGTAGGTGTTAAGAGTCCTGGGTTAGAGGAGAGAAGAAGGACAACAGTGAGCAAGTCCATGTCCACGGGTGTGTATGGAAAACAAGGAATGACGCACTGGAGTGGTAGACCTCAGAAAGAAGGAGCAGATAGCAAAGCATCTTCTATCCCTTTGGTCCAAAATGCCTGAGAACATGCAAAGTTGATGTGAAGATTTAGATGTAACCTTTGTATCTCTCTTTCACAGCTCAGGAGTTGTGCACCAGAGAAAACATTTTTCTAATCCCTCTCAACTATTCTCTTATATTTGGCATCTTCCAAGAAACAACAAAAACCCTCAACAGAAAAATTAGGAGAAGCAAGATACAGCTAAACAATCAGATTATATTTTGGCATGAAGGATATGAGAGTCATGGAAATAGCTTTCCCTACTTTCAGGGTGCCCAGGAACCTATGTATGGGCTCAGAGCTCATGGCCTTAGATGAAATACAGCTGGAAACATACAAGGGAATCCAAGGAGCAGTTGAAAGATGATTCTGCAGGAAGCCTCCTTTGTCACACACATCCTCCTTCTCAAGCTCTGAAGTGCATATACATCACTTGGGAACCTTGTAAAAATACAGATTCAGCAGGTCTTGGTTGGGGCTGGAAAATCTGCATCTCTAACAGGCTCCAGGGGGAC
Source organism: Callospermophilus lateralis (assembly GCF_048772815.1). Lineage (NCBI taxonomy): Eukaryota > Metazoa > Chordata > Mammalia > Rodentia > Sciuridae > Callospermophilus > Callospermophilus lateralis. The sequence continues at coordinate 95,503,697 of NC_135306.1, read as the reverse complement.
AGGTTCATAGGTTTATGCTATAGGTTCGCAGACTGACCACTGAGAAAGGGACCACTACCAGTTTTAGTAGAAGGAGAGTTGTCTTTCTAACAAATGTCTACTCTGGCTTGATTTATTACTGAGGATCGAAACAGCGACAGTCCCCATTTCCAAGGTGGATAAACAGAAATGTGTTGCTTTTGCTCCATCAAACACTGGCTACTTATGGCAGGTCCTGGATGAATGAAATGAATGAAAAACTTCTCAGAATGTCTTAAGTACAATAGAGATCATGGACACTGCCATAAATTATGCCTTCAGTTTTTAGGCTGGGGGCCACTGCCAGAAGTGTCTTGGGAAATTACTTTTCTATTATCAATCAAGAAAAAATAAAAAAGGGTTGAATACAACTTTGGATTCTTGGAACTCAATCTAATCTCCTTCCTTAAAGAAAAATATATGTTTTTCTATGTCACTTGTATTGTTTCTCAGAATCACACATTTGCTTATCTCACAAGCTTTCTCTCTACACATCCTAAATAATTGGAAACTTATACAATCACTTGATATATCCAGCCCAGGTTATCAGTGTTGAAATGAACAAAACGATTCTCTAGAGAACCCTAGACTTCCTTCTGTAAAAGCTAGAGTGGAGGTGCCATGATTCTCAAAGCCAGTTTTGGTTTACTCTCCTACCAATCTTCTAAACACTACTACTGCATCCTTTCTTAGAGAAATTGATACACACACACACACACACACACACACACACACACACTGGGGGGGGTATGATATAATAGATAATCTCAAGAACAGAGAAACTGGCAGACAGTATAAATTTGGAATCTTTCACTACACACCTTCCCTACCAAGGATTTTAATGTATCTATCTTGAAAACTTGTTATTATTTTTATCTCAGGGTATACATATGAAGTGTAATGTGTGTGTTCATGCCTGTATGTGTCTTATTGTTTATAGCATTAGAATAACAACAATGATTTTCCTTTTACAATTTAATTATAATTAAAGAATAAGAACACCACTAATTAAATTCCTATTGTCTACCAAACTATTCCCTGAGTATTTGGATAAAAATTTTTATGGTTGGGAACATTATGCATTTCCTGATTCATTTGTCTGTTAGTCCATCTGCATCTGCCCATCATCCATCCATCCATCCATCCATCCATCCATCCATCCATCCGTAGGTACCTCCATTCATCTACAAACATTTACATAGTATTTAACAAGTTCTGTTGAATCTGGAAAAATAAATAGATTGGAAAAGTAAAGATGAATGAGGCATGATTCCCTCTCCAGGGGATTTCATAATTTAACAGGAGACTTAAGCACGTAAATAATTTATTGGATACAATTTGAATATACCATTTGGTATATACTAGTTATTTCCTTCTTCTTTCAAACCTGCAAGCAGTTCTTTGTGGAAATTATCTATAATTCTTTTTCTTGAAGCATCAATAAAAGGAAAAGTGAAATCAAGTGGTAATCTAAGGGCATAATTTTGAAATGGTGATTATAATAGGATTCTTGCAGAGGTGGGGGTCTTCAATAAAACTGCAACTCCAGATCTTTGTCTGAGGGTTCCAATTTCAAATTTGACAATACTAATTAACTATTCCATCTCAAGAATATTATTGTTTTCCTCAATGAAGAAATGTTTTGTTTCAAGCGTAAATAGAACCTCTGCTTAGCTTTATAGAGTCATTGTCCACTCTCTACTTATTTTTAAGAGAAAAATACGATCCTGTTGAAAATGTTTTGTCACTGGCCTTGTTCAAGCAAGCAGAAGTAGAATACAATGCTGCTGCAGGAAATCTCATACAAACTTGAGATATACTTCGATAAAATTAAATGATAGAAGAAAAACCTCTGAACAATGAGAGATATCACCAATAAATGGTTAATGGTGAATTTAAACAGTTAATCAGAAATACTAGAGATAGAGGAGCCAATAATGGTTCTATTAAATTTATTCAGATATTTTCCTAATGTAACTTCAACCAAGAAATAAATATACCCATTTATTTATATTTGTATATTTCTGTTTGTATTATTTATATGTAATATGCTTTGCTTTTGGTACATGCACACATATCTTTTCTGGTTGATAACCAGCCATATGGCTAGTGTTCTGATGCCAATTTAGCCATTTTTATTGAATAATTACCATGTGTTTGACCTAGTGCTATGTCATTAAATTTAGTATTACTTAGTCCTCATCTCTCTCCTAATGATGCAATTCAGTGGTGTCACATTACATAAGTCAGATTAACTAGTGGGATATTTTAACTGTTCAGCAGGGGCAAACAATTGGAGCAATACAAACTTGTAAACAGAAACATCACCCTTTGGTAATTGCCTCTGTCTAGGGGTCTTGATCTCTTGCCATAACCTGTCACTTATATCTCTATAAAATGAAGCTGATAATGTGTTGTTTCCTACACCCAATACTCAAAATATCTGTGATACAATTGACAACCATTGGGGCCTTACATAAAACCATCATGAAAATGCACAATTACTTTGCATGCATTTTCCATAAGCCTTGTATATCCATCAGTGTTCTCAGATGCACCCTCCCATCCCTGCTTCCTGATTTCTACAACATTCATCAAGCCCAATGGCTTAGGCATAGTAAAATCTTTGGTTACGGAGTAGCATTTGGAAGAAAGATGTAAACTAGCCTTTGTTGTGATGGTCTTAGTATGTGCATGCTGTGTTTTTCCTTCTCTCCCTCAGAGGCAAATTGCTGTGGGTAAAACCTGTATTATGCTATCGGATGCAATTCCAGCCTTCGTTCAAGTGCACTTTGCAGCAGCACAATAGATTGTGGTGTTTTGATACCATCTCCTTGGTTACTTTTATCATATTTGTTTGTCTCTCCACTAATGGGTGGAATTCAGAAGCTGTCAGCTGGTTTCTTAGTCCTTAGCCTCAAATCAACCAGTTGCACCATCATGATCCTGGGCACCCTGTAAAAGTCAAGCTTCCTTTCTTTGCATTAATATGTTTTTTTTTTATTCACTCTCAAGGGAAATGTCTTTTTTTTTCATTTTGGATCATACAATCGTGTTGAAAAAAGCTCTTTTTTAATTTAATTTTTATTGGTTCTTCCTAGTTTTACATGACAGTAGAATCCATTTTGATAAAATTATACAAGGATAGGATATATCTTATTCTAATTAGAACTCCACTCAATTAAAGTATATAGAGGAAAATGACTGTGGTTTCTTTTTGGCTCCCATGCAAGTAGAGGAATGTCCAGATTAAATTCTCCAAGTTTCTCAATTTGTAAAGACAAATGTTATATATCAAAAAGGTTCTGCTTAGTGAAAAAGGGGAGCAGAACATAAGAAAAAATAGCACTGAAATAAGAGGACATCATATGGGCATCTCTCTTGCCTTTCCTTTATTCTAGTTATCAAAAGAGCAAAGAAATCCCTGCTTTCCTTTCTCCAGTCTGAGATGCCAGCAGGCTGGCTCTGTCTGTGCTGGTTTGACGTGGGCTTCACATGGCCCACAGCCCGAGTAGTCACCCCATTTAAAAGTAAAGCAAAAGCAGCTACAGAATATCTGAGATTCGTGAGATCACTCCACAAATTAAAACCTTTTATCAGCCTCTAATAGCTGTGCAAACTAATTATACTTTGGCCAAACTTTGCCAATGACTCCCTCGAGGTATTATTATAGAATTTTGAGCTTGGATATGCGTCCCCATTCTGTCAACATCAGGTTGTTTCAGCTACAGGAATCCTGCTCTGGCTCCTTTTAGCTTCCATGATGTGCTTTGCATGAACGGTGGCATTTTGCACTGGGGTGGCAAAGGCGTAGAAGAGGGAGCTCGGCTGTGCTGGAAAACACCCAGGGGATGTTTTCTGGCAGTCTGACTTCAGACACAGGGACTCTTTCCAGAAAAATCCATCAGTGCCCCCGAAATTTTAAGGAGAAGCTGCACAGTTCTAAGCTTAAATGTGAAAATGCTCATTCAACTTAAGGTTGCAGCAGCTTCTAATTTGGTGTACATTGTCACCTCCCTTCTCTCTGCTTCCATTTCTTCATAAGTGAAAGGACAGCCCTTGCCAACAAGTCACCGCTCAAACTTGTGGTCAGGTTTTAAAGTCTAGAAGAGAGGGGGCTTTCTGAAAGAGCTTGATAAGAAACCAGCAGACCCCAGATTGTCTCAGAGGGCTTATGTGCACAGATAACATGGGTTCAAACCTTGTGTGGTTAAAAGAGAATTGAATTTGTCAGTCAAAAAGTACTTATCAAACTAGCACAGGCTATTTGGCATTATTAGAGGTGCAGAGTGGCATCCGTTGTGCTATGTGTTCCAGTGCATCCCTTCTCTATTCTTGTACTTATTAATTCTCTGCATGGCTGGCCTGGGACAGCAGAATTACTCTGCAGCAAATGTATCCTTCATCTTTCACAGTCCAGTGATATAATCAAAATCTAATGGGAGCCAGCATGGTGGTGCAGTGCCTCAAGAGACTGAAGCATTAGGATCACAATTTGGAGACCAGCCTCAACTACTTAGGGAGACCCCATTTCAAAATAAATAGAATATTATTCAGCATTAAAAGAGAATAAAATTTGGCATTTGCAGGTAAATGGATGGAGTTGGAGAATATAATGCTAAGTGAAGTCAGCCAATCCCAGAAAACCAAATGCGGAATGTTTTCTCTGATATAAGGATGAGATTCATAATGGGGTTGGGGGGTGGAGCATGGGAGGATTAGATGAACTCTAGATAGGGAAAAGGGGTGGGAGGGGAAGAGAAGGGGCATGGGGGTAGAAAAGACAGTGGAATGAGATGGACATTATTACCCTAAGAACACGTATGAAGACACGAATGGTGTGATTCTACTTTGTATAAAACCAGAGATATGAAAATTCTTGCTCTGTATGTGTAATATTAACTGTAATGCATTCTGCTGTCATATATAACAAATTAAAATTATAAAAGAAAACAGAAGATAACTTGAAAAAAATAAATATAAATAGGTGCGTCAGAAAAATTTAAAAAAAGATTGGTGATATAGTTCAGGGATAAAGCATCCTTAGGTTCCATCCCTAGTACAAAAACAGAAACAAAAAAAGTCAAAGAAGAATAGAGAAGTGGAAAGTTTTTTCTTAACTCTTAGCCCATCATGGGAGCACCGGGATAGGGAATGGGAGATGGCACATCACTTTAGGGTGGGGATGTTTTGAGAACTGCATCATTATTATGAGGTTGTCATTGTGTAAACACTCTAGAGGTGACCTACACAATCTTATCTAGTATAGATAGTATATTTGGCCCCTTGGTGTCATCAAGAGATATGAGACTATTGCCAGCATAATGCAGTGTACTATTTACTGTGAACTTTTATATAAGAGTACAGTCTAAAACAATGATAAAAGGTAGAGTATATACATAAACCAGTGATACAGTTCTTTATTATCATTATCAAATATTGTGTACTATACATATTTTAAGTGCTATATTTTTTATATAGCTGGAAGTAAATAGGTTTGCCTATGCCAACATTGCCAATGTGAGGAATGCATTGACATCACTACCCTATAGGAATTTCTCAGCTTCCTTATGATCTTATGGGATTATTATCAATGCTGAATAAAATGTGGACATATGACCCAGAACTGAATTTCTGTTTTTTGCTGGAATTCTATAGTCAGCAGAAAATGCAATGAGATGACCTTCAAACATACCCCAGAATGTTTTGTCTACTAGCTGGGACTGACCATCTACCTAACTTTGTAGACAATCCTAGTACTCTGATGAATCCATGAACTCTGGTGGGGGTGTCAAGAGGAGTGAAGGGAGGTGGGGCTCATGCCCAGTAGAACAGAGGAGAGTTATGCACTAGCTTGATGATACTTAGATTCCTTGGTTCTGCAGGTAACACAGAGCCCTCCAAGGCCCAGAAGAGAGACAGGCAATGTGGAATCAGAGACTGCCAGAGTTTATATCCTTCTTCACCAAAGGTTCCCTAGGTTCATTTTTGTCTCTGCCATCTGCCATCCAATCTCATGGGTTCCCATGATGGACTCATCAGATTCTTGAATTCTTTCCAGTTGTTACTAATTACACTGCAGATCTGTAAATCATCCCAGACTCAGGCTGACAGGGAGAGAGATGGGCCCTCTATCACACTGAGCTCAGGACTCCAGGCCACACCTGCACCAAGTGCTCCAAAGGCAGCTGCCCAATCAGTGCTTGGGAGCAGAAGGGAAGGATTCTGTGTCACCCATGCCCCAAGCCCAACTCTGTCCCTAGCTGTCCCTGCTTATGGGTGGTCACCCTGGCCCCAGTCTCAGACAGTATACCCCAACTGGAGGAATGTAGGTATTGTGTCTCTGATTGTAATTTGTATTGCCCTTTAGATATTAATGATAGCTTGGGGATGGTTATGCCATTATTGCATCCAGAGTTTGATGAAGTTGAGATTTTTCTCAATTAAGTCAAATAATGCAAGATCTTAATTTTTAAGGTCTGGGATGGGGGTTTAGAAATCTGCATTTTTAAGTCTGCATTATTGGGATGGTGATCTAACTCCTCACTTTAAGAACTATGAACACTGGATTCAACCTTACTTCTCCATCCCTGGGTGTTGTCTCTAATTGATTCTCCTGTTTCTGTTTCTTTTCAAGCTTGCTATTTTAAAAGGACACAGATTCCTTTGATTAAAATCACAGTAGCCTATCTCTATAAGGGAGCCACATGCACAGTCAGGTGCACAGATGCATGGCTGTCACTGAGAGAAAGCTGGTGACCTCTGGGGTTCTGCAGCTATAGTGTGCTAGGCCAAGAAGGAGCCCCCAACACCCCAGCCCCAAGTCTCCCCATCCAGCCTGTTCACTGCACAGATTGCTGGCTAATGGGGCGGAGCTAGCTGAAGTGCCTTCTATTAATGGAGCAGAATATAAACAGAATAAAGCCTTCATTTCCCAGGCTGTGGTTTCATTATTAATATACTTTACAGTTCACAGGTTGTACGTTTGCGCCCGTGTTTTCTCAGCTGGTGTAATCTGCGGCTCCAAGTGAGAACAGTCATAAAATTTTCATTTCCAGTTGAATGTGCATCCAATTCGCCGTGAAATGTTCTATCTGTCGTGAATATTAAGTGCACTGAAGCAATGGCTGCTGGATTAGGCATAGAGGTTCCTGGCTCCTCCTCCCATGCCTGGCAGAGGACAGAGATTTGCTGGGGGCGTGGATGGGACATTTGCTGGGAGGCTGCATGGCCACCTCCAGGAGTTGGGGTGGGAGGAGGTACCTGCTGTAGAGGCAGCTCAGCAGAGGAGTCAGGAATAACGGAGAACAAGCACCCCAGGGCCAATAGAAGGCAACCAGACAGGAGGTGAAAGGGGACAGGAAGCTCAAGTGGAGGGTAAAGGTAATGCAGGGATCAGGAGAGAGTGGATTGCAAAAGAGCTAATACTAGTTGAGTAGAGAGTTGTCAGGCAAAATGTTAGAAAAAGCAAGTTGAGAATTTTATGCACAGTGTCTTTTTAGACCCATAAATAGCATGGTGGGGACAGGACTTGATGTTGTAGGTCACAGACAGTCTGGGAGCAACAGTAATTAGGAGATAATTTAAGTCAGATTGCCTGCAGAACCTCTGTAGGGGGGAGTGGCATAGGGGCTCAGTCCCAAGAACTTATATTCCCTGATGCAACTGGCCAGCAGTGGACATTACTCAACACCAACTTCTTATCCTTCCTGCTAATTCTATCACCTGTGCTCAGCAAAGACAGCTAGTTCTTCCTGCTGGAATCCTTTATCTCCTGTGTCTTATCTCCTATGTAGACTGTGTCAGTTTCATGGCTATACCCCTTACTGTTCCACATAATGCAAGGAGTGCTTCAGGGAGCTGAAGTGGTGGGACATAGAACACAGAAAGGACTCTGGTTGCACTTAGGCATCCCAGATGCTGACTTGGGATCTTACCTTCCCTGGGGCCAAGTGCCCCTCTTGGAAGGTTTGATGTGAGAGCTGCCCCAGGCTAGAAGGGAATGAGAAGCAAAAAAGAAGAAGGTGTGTAGTTTCATTGCCTCGGGTCCACAGCCTTCCACAGCCCTTCACAGCCCTGTTAGCAATTGTGAGAGAAGCTAACTGCCTTACTAGAGAATTCTAGAAGTCACCAACTTTTCTTCCCCATAGCTTAAGTACTGATTTAGGCAGAGAGGCCCACCCACACCTCCCACCCAGGCAGAGACTCCTCCCAGCCCAGCTAGCTGGTCCAGGGAGATCAGTGTGTGTATTTGTGTTTGCAAGTGTTTTTTATGTCTGCAGCTACACCATAACACATAGAAAACTAGAAGGTTCTATAACCCTTGACTATTTACAGTTGAATCTCACAATAGCCCAGTGAGACAGCTATGATGAGTTTCCTTTTTTAATGGTCAAGGAGCACAGTACAGCAATAGGTTGAATGACTACTTTCAGGTCACAGAGCTGAACTCCTGGTGGAGACAGAAAGAAACCCCATTATTCTAATTTGGGGCCTCATCCCTCTGACTTTCCCCAAGATGCTCATTTGTGACTCCCTCTCTGTGGTTTTCAATTGCTTTGGATAATATTCAGATAATTTCAACAAACCTGATGAAAAGAGTGAATTGAGAGGAAAAAGATGAAAGGATCTGCACCTTGATGGTAAAGTGGTCCCAGACCAGTAAGTTACTAAGAGATATTCTCAGCGTGCACAGCTTTACTCCTAGGATGGAGTACATCTTTTTCCACACCAATTGCATGTCTACTCACCTTAATTGCTGAAAGATGCCTTGAGAACAAAACCCAGCACTGTTCATAGACCATGCAGCAGCCTTCCTGTATGGCCTGGCTACCCTGCCTAGTCCCAAACTTTATCCCCTGCCTTGATCACAATGCTCTGTAGATTTCTCATTGCAGACTCCAGACATTTATGACTTTGCAAATGCTGTTCTCTCTGCGGACAATACTATTCCTCCTCCTCCCACTCCCAAAACCTCATTCTCAATTCTAAAGCCCTTCCTGAGTTACCTGAAACTCCCTTTACTCAGAAAATTTCCTGGATAACTATTTGTTTCCTTCCCAAAGCCACAGCTTCTTCCCCTGACTTGCCAACGAATTTGACAAGCACCTTAGTCCCAGCACCCAGCACACTATGGTGTGCCATCTATCCATATGACCAGTTTCCTGGAGAGACAGTAGAATTTATATGGGCAGGGACAATAGAACTTCCATCCTCAAATGTATATTTTGCTCAGAGACCAGAAATATGGGCATTGAGATTGGGTGGATTTGGGTTTCATTGCATTCACTGCTTTATGTGTGCTTTGTGGCTCCATCTGAATCATATAACCTGCTTGGGCCTTAGGTTTCTCATCTCTAAAATGGGAATATCAGAAGCAGTCTGTAAGAAATCATCAAGGAGCTATACATAATAGAAAACTTAGGAAGATGCTAAGCATAAATTCCCACTAATTGTTGGTTCCTTTGTCTTTAATGAATGTCTCTTTTTTTTCCAGTAAGTGTTTATTGATTGGATAAATGAATAAAATAGACATCTCCTCATGTGCAAAATTGTTTGGTTTGCACTTAGGCAACTGAAGATTCATAAGGAGAGGATTATTAGAAGCAATTATGAGCAAGGTTTTAAAGAAGCCAGGTGGAGGTCCTAGATTTAAGGATAAGTGACTGTTAGGTCTAAGACTAAGAAGTTAAATTTCTGCACAGTTCTAGTGCCTTCCTTGCTTTCTTTGCTTCTGGATCTCTCTCTTTCTCCCTCTCCTTTCTTTTTATTCTCTGGCACCTTTAATTTATGGGATGTGAAAATTTAGCTGACACTTGCTATCTCATTGAATTTTATCCACTGACCCCTTAACCTGGAATTTAGAGAAAATAACCCCTAAGAAATGTTTATTTCTGGCTCTTAAATCTTGGGATTCTCCACAGATTCTAGAGAGGGCCTGAAATGGCAGGAAATGGCCACAGCTCAAAGCATCTAAACACAGGATAAAATGGAGAAATTAAGAGAAAGTGCTCTCAAAATACGCACGCCTACTGAATCTTTAATTCTACCCCTGGTTGCTCAGAACTCCTGCCCTTAAACTGCATTCAAAATAAATTCCACCAGTGTCCCATGCTCAGGGAGAGATGGGGAAAAAACCATGCATCCTTCTCCTGGCTTGTCACTGTAGAGTTGAGATAATAATAGTCTTTTTCTGATCCCCTGAACTTTCCCATCTGCTTCATAAAACAATGGCAATTTTTTTCCCTTGCTCTGTCTTCCTCTCTCTCTCTCTCTTTTATTTTTATCCTCCTACACTATAATTTAAAACTGTGGCAGTGCTATAGCCCTTGAGGGTTTTTTTTCCTTTCTTTTCCCCTTGCTTTAATACATGACTGTTATTTAAAATGGCCTTTCATCTGAGTGCCAGCAGGCTTCCTGAGCAGGAAAACTACCTCTGTGTGCTTTTATAGAGGGAGGGTAGGCCAGTCTGGCCCCTGGTCTAGCTGGGGACATAGGTCCCTTCAGTGGTGCCATGAAAATCAGAAGTATTTCATGCTTTTTCTTCAAAGCCATTTTTTTGTGAGACAACCTCAGAAACTGAGGTCTGCACATGCCTCCACCTCTGAAATGCCCATCCTATCAAGCTGGTGGCAATCAGTGATCCACCAGGCATCAGGTCCAAAGAGAGTAAGTTCAGCTGACGGCAGTAAATTCAGTGTGCCCAACTGATGCCAGGGTTGGGGAACGTTTGTCAGTCACCAAGCTGTTGCTAAGCAGGCTCTGCCTCAGCTACGCTGCCAATCACACCATTCGTGTGCATCTCTGCCTCAGCCGGGTGGGCAATGCACGTGAGAGGTTGATGGCCCAGAGCTTCTTTCTCAGGGGAAATGTCATCTATTTCAGGGATCAGAAAATGAGGGTGTCTGACACTGGTGTTTCCCATACCAACATTGCAGCATCCCCTGCCATGTAGGTTCAGCGGGTGTTGGGGGCTCCGCCTGGTTATCCTGCTCCCTGTCTCGGTGTCAGTGCTGTTCCATGTATGCACCTGTACCTCTGAAATTGATTTGGACCTTGTTTTTCCACCCCCAAGCTCTCTCCAGAGATGCCCCCCTGAACTGGCATTAGTAAAGCAATCATATTCTTGGGTGGTCTTTATGAAGGATGACACCATTGCAATAACATGCCGGGGGTAGAACTGGGCTGAAGGCTAGAAAATAAGTGTGCCCGTCAGTTGTGTGAGTGTGTGTGAGTACTCTCCTATGTGAGTTGTGTGTATGAGTTTTTTAGAGCAAATGCATGTGAGCTGTGTATGTAAGCATGAGTGGGTGGGTTGTGATTGTGGGTGTGAGAATGTCAGTTGTGTGTGTCGGGGGTTATGATAGTGATCCACCAGGCATGAGAATGAGTGAGTGTATGAGTTGTGCATGTGAGTGTGTGTGTGTGTGTATGGTAGGGTAGGAAGGTGTCTCATAGCCCTCAGAGAAATGATGACCACCCATTCTTGGGTGCCTTCTTGGATGGAAAGGGGACTGCCTGGAGAAGGATAGGGCTCACCTGCAGGGGCAGCCACATGCATGCAGGAATTGGACAATAACAGGCTATTCCCTTGAGTGTGAAGTCCAAAAGAGCTGCTTGCAAGTGGAAGGGGCTCGAGACATGGTCTATCATGTCAGGTTTTGAGATTTCTGTTCCTAAGGGTCATCCTTTTTAGTCCCCTCTTCACTTTCGAGCTCTTCTTTCCCATAAATGTTTTAAATATACCATAGAGGAGCAGGCTGAGAAGTAAAGAGCAGGATTTACTCCTGATTGTGACAGCCAGTACTGAAGTGGCGAAGGTGAAGGTAGTAGAATGCAGCGATTCAATGATGTCCAGAGTATTTTAATCTAACTGGTCCCAGCTTCATTGGCACTGTTGGCATATGCTTATGAACAGTACATTTTTACGATTCTTATTTATCACACGCTGATCACACTATCTGGTCTTCATGTCTCCACAAACTACAAACTACATCTAGGATCATTTTCCGCCTACTTAAAGTATCTCTTTCAGGGTTTCTTCTAGTGTAGTCCTGCTGGTAGGAGAATTTCTTGGAGATTTTTTTTTTTTTTTTATGAAAATGTCTTACTTTCTCCTGAGTCCTAAAACGTATTTTCCTGACAGAGAATTTTAAGTTTGAAGTTATTTTCTACCCAATTCACAAGTACTTTTTCACTTTCAGTTCTCTTTTTGAGAAGTCAGTCATCAATCTGAACTTTGCTTCCATGAAGGTTACCTGTCTACCTTTCTGCAACAGCCCCTGTTGCTTTAAAGATTTTTTTCCCCTTTGGCTTTGAAACTTTGCTAGTTCTCTATGCTGTCTCCAGACATACATTTATTTTCTTTTTATTTTTCTTGGGATTTGTTGGTATTCTTGAACCCGCAGATTTGTGGTTTTGATTGGTTCTGGAGAATTCTCAGTCACGATCTCTTCCAATATTGTCTACTTTTTTCCCTTTCTTTATAGCTGTGCACTAGACCTTCTTTCTCTGTAGATTTTGTTTATTCATTCTTTACATCTTCTCTTTGTCTCTTTAATCTATTTACTAGATGCTTTTGTCTTATTAATCTTCAGATTTGCTGAGCCTTTCCCATCTTCTTTTACACATTTCCATTGGAATTTTTATTTAAGTTTTATATACATATGCAAACTTAGATAAACATATAGATTAATGTATACATTATGCTTATTTATCTCATTTAAATTCATTTTATATATTTACTCTTATATAATATGCATAACTTATTCATTTAGAGAAGTCCTATCTTGAGTGTTTCTTCAAATATGGTCGTTACTCTTCATAATTTTATTTTTTCATGAAGATTTATTTCTTTAAGAATAGTTGTTTTTAATTCCATGTTTTATAATTTCATTAGTGACATATCTGAGTCTGTTTTTCTTGTCTACTTTCTACTGTTCTCATGTATCTTGTGTTCTTATAGTACTAGTTATCTTTTACTATATCATGGTCATTGATTTTTTAAAAAACTAAAATAATTTGGAAGCTAGGATGAATGTACTTTCCTCCGGATATGATTTGTGTTTGTTTCTGCAAGAGGATTTGTGGACTCACTATTATTAGAACCACTTTAAGAACATCTAGTTCCCTGGGCACTCAAATCGTAATGCCATTTCTGGAAAGGGATGTTGGACTCACAGTCACCTCATTTTATAAGTGCCACCTTCTGAGGTCTCCACTTATTACAAGAGGTTTTTCCTCCCCACTTCACCCAGAGGGAGCATGAATTCCTCTTGGGCATCAATTCCTCTTCTCCTGGCCTTTTGGCTTGTCAAGAAAAGTTTAACATTTGTCTGACTCAGCAAACACCCTCTAGTAAGGGACAGTTGGGGTCTAGTAAGTCTGTAGCAGGAGGGAGCTCTTTGAAGTTTTTTAAAAAAGATGTAATTTGTCTTACCTAATTCATTAAGTTGTTCTCAGTAGGCATTCTGGACTGAACAAACCTATCTGCCCAACTAAGTATAGAAGCATTTTTCACCCACCACATGCATCGCCTTTCCATTTGCAAACTGAAACTTCTTTATGTGATGATGACCATACTTATGGGGCAAGAGCAAGGTATGTGAAATTCACTCTACTGTGTTCCGGCTGTTTAGGACACTGTGTCTGTTTTTCTGCTTCTCAGTTTTCTTAGATGTGAAAAGAGACCCACCTTACAGGGTATTGCAAAGCTTAACCACATCATAATTTCTTTTGTCCTATTGGTGTAATGGTAATATGAAAGTGCTTTGGGTAATGCCGCATGTTCCACTTATGTCCTGAACTTGGGATTTGTTTGTGCTTCTCAGAGGTCAAAGACAAAGGGCAAAAGTAGGGAGAAGAGAAGCAGGAGTACCTTCTGCTGCCTCTTCCTCCAGCCATGAGAGGAGATGTCAGGCTAAAAGTGGCAAAGCACAGCATCATGAAAGCATGGCACATGCCGGAGTTTGAGGGCTTTGCCTCACTGCCCTGCATTGGGGCAGAGTGGCCACTGGGAATGGAGGAGCCTGTCATCTTCCCTTTGCAGTGTCTTGAAAGCCAGTCTCCACGGAGTCTCCCTTTGCACCAAAGTCTCTTGTTCTCCCTCCTCCCACATCCGCCCACCTCCTCCCTCTCCCCTCTTAGCCAGTGCTGCTACCAGCCTCAGTTCTACTTGGCATGGCTTCTTTTCCTCAATTTTTATTTTAACATTTGTTCCCTGTCTTATGAAAAATTGGAAATTTATCTACAATCAGCCCTTTGACTTGCCTCCCTATCAGCTCTCCCCACTCCTCACTTCTTCTCATTTATTTCTGACAGGCATCACGTAACAAATTCTTAATTTGATGAGCTTGATATAAGCCCACAGGCAAAGCAGCCAGCTGAAGTTAGGGCAGGCTGGCTGGCTGCGGGAATCTAGTGAGTCCTTCCAGTTGTCCCAGGATGACCAGCCACCCACTCTCCTGATGGCAGAGAGTTCCATAATGGGGTGGGCAGGAGAGGAGTGATACTGTAGGGTCTGGGCAGCAAGAAGAGAAAACCAGCACACAGAACAATGCTTTTCTATGAGGAAACCTAGAAGGTTCTGAATGGAAGGACTTGAGACTACAGTAGGTTACGAATGAGAAGTTGGTTAGAGAAAGAGAGAGAAAGATGGCTTGAAGGTTCAGGATACTTGTTGATATTATATCTATAGATACCTGGGTCTCCTTCTCACCAACATATGGGTCAGTAAACCACGAATTTTAATGTACAACACTATTTCTGAAACTGTGTTCAGAGTTCATAAATGATCCTAGAGTGGTATTTCTGTAAGGAGGAGAAATGTGTCTTGGACAAAAATGTTTAAGAAACAACATGCGCTCTATATAGCTTGGGACATTCATGCTGTATAAGAACCTATGCATGATTCTGCAAAGTCCTGTTCCTGATCTATCGAAGCCAAAGTTTTCTCACATTTGTTTGAAAAAGACTTCTTTGCAGGATATTGATCACAGTAACATCTTTCATGGAATTTAGAATTTGGGGAAAATATTCGATCTACACCAAAGCTGGTTCTGGTTTTGTCTCTGTTACTCAGGGATTTTGTATCCAACAATGTTTTTCCAGAATGGTGCAGGTGAGCAAAACTCTCTTCCTAGAACAATCTCAAGGGCCTAGCAGCTTACAATATCTAATGATGATCATGGCCCTCATTTACTGAGGGTGTGCTTTTCCTGTGCATTACCTCCAATTCTCATTTAGAGCCTGCAGACATTATTCCAATTTCACTGATGAGAAAACTTAGAGTCTAGTATATTAACTCATGGGCAAAAGATATGTAGTGAAGCCAGGATTCGATGCAAGATCTGGCTGACTCTAATATAATGTTTCTACCATATGACACCGATTATGAAAATGAGGCCCATTTCCAAAAACAAAACCCTTAAAGAAGCAAATAAATTCAGCAACCTAAGTTATAAATAAGGACCACTTAATTTATCAATTGAATGTTAGCTCCAGAAATAACCTGACGATCATCAAGCCCTATTATTTTTTATCCATTTGCAAATAAGAAAACTGAGATTGGGAGGAAGTGACATGACTTGCCCAAGCTCACATGACCAGCTGGTTTCAGAGTCAACTTGATTACTACCAATTACCCTGACACCAGTCCAGAGCTATTTTCACACATAGATACATTTTACCTCTTTTCTCAGCAAATTTGTCAGGCTTGACCCACCAAAATGTTCACCTACAGTGTGAAGATAAAGATGGGGAACACTGCCCCTGACACTGCTCATTCTATAGAAGTGGAGGTGTCGGGAACAAAGACTCCTTTTTATCTGTGCATGTGGTGAGCAGGGGAGAGTAGGAGTTGAGTTAGTTATCACCCTAGTCTCTCCCCAGTCCTCACAAATGTGGAATCTGGGGAAATGAAACAGTCTTTGCAGGGTTAGCTTTGAACTCAAGCCAGGAAGGGACTGGAATGTAGCTTCCTGCTCTCTGCCCAAAGCCTCATTCCCACTTTGGGTCGTTTGCTTTCCAAACTCCCTGCCTCCAGGCCATCAACTATTTTGGATTTGAGCTGCTAACTAAAGCTGGCAGCTAGGCACTGCTAGCTCTCAGACGCAGTGACAGACTGTGTCCTCAGCTCAGCTCTGGCTACCACTGAAGTTGGTATCATCTGCCCCACCCCTTCCCAGTGGAGTGTCTTCTCTACCTCCCTGCAACCCCTGCTTGCTTGCTTGCTTTTTAAAAATTATTGTAAGTTGACAATTTATAATTGTATAAGTTTGTGGGATACAAAGTGATGTTATGATTTATGAATGTAATGTGGTATCAAGCTAGTTAATACACCTATTTATTTCCTCATATACTTAACATCTTTTTGTTCTTAAGAACATGTGAAATTTACTCTTGGGAATTGTGAAATGTACAATACTCTATTGTTATCTAAGTTCATCATGCTGTGCAACAGGACTGAAACAACAATAACAACAACAATAACATGGTTTTCCCACTTGAGCGTGTGTACCCTTTGAATAACATATCCTCATTCCTTCCTTACCCCAGCCTTTGTAGCCACTATTTTAATCTCTACTCCTGAGTTCAATTGAAAAAAATTGGAACATATCAGTGAGAACATGTGATATTTGACTTCAGTGATATTTGAACCTTCATTTCACATAGGTTCTCCAATTTTACCCATGTCACAAATATCAGAATTTTCTTCATTTTTAAGACTGAATATTATTCCATTGTGTATATATACCACATTTTCTTTACCCATTCATTTGTTGACAAACATTTGTTAATTCCATGATGTGACTAGTCTGTATAGGCTGGAATGAATTAAATAAATAAATTTTAAAAAGCATTGGAAAAAATTCAACTTCCTTTCATTATTTAAAAAAATCAAATGAAATTAGATATATGAGTAATGTACTTCAATATGATAAAAGTCATATATGAGAAGTCCATATGTGGGCTTCAACACTAGTAAAAATATACATCTAACAATACACTCAACAGTGAAATTTGAAGAATTTTCCACTAAGATATGGAAGAAAGCAAGGATCCCCACTCGTACCATTCTTACCCAACACCATCTTAGAAGTCCTTGATGGGATAATTAGGCAAAAAATAAAATAAAATAAAATGAATACAAATAGGAAAGGAAGAAGTGAAATTGTCACTGTTTGCACAAGACATGATCTTAGATGTAAAAAATTCTATAGATTCCATCAAAATCTGTTAGTATTAATAAGCAAATACAATAAAATTACAGGATACCAAAATCAACAACCCAAAAACCGTAACAATGAACTACACACACACACACACACAAGAAAAAAAAAAAGGAATCAAGAGGATAATCCCATATACAATAGATACAAAGAATAAAATAGAATAGTTGGGAAAAACTTAGCCAAAGAGGTTAGAAAAAAAGCCCTGCACATTGAAAGCTATAAAAGATTCATGAAAGAAATTAAAGAAGACACAAATAAATAGAAAGATATCCATGTTCATAAGTTGAAAAAAAAATATTTTTAAGATTTGAATACTACTCAAATATCTATATATTCAATATACTATCAAAATTCTAATTTCATGTTTCAAAGAAATAGATGAAAAAGTCCTAAAATTTATATGTAACAACAAAACCCAAAATAAAACATCTAAAAAAATCATAAGCTAAAAGAACAAAGTATAAGGTATCATACAACCTGATTTCAAACACTACTGCCAAGTAATTACAATAAAATGAAACTGGAAAAAATAGACCTGTCAACCAATGGAATAGAATAGAGAGCCCAGAAATAAACGCACATATGTATAGTCCATTGATTTTGAAAAAGGTGTTGAGGATATGCAATGGAAAAAAGAGTAGTCACTTCAACAAATGATATTTGAAAAACTGCATGTGCAGAAGAGTGAAACTGGACCCTAATCTCACTCCAGATACACAATGAAACTCAAAATGTAAATCAGAAATTTAAGATTAGAAATTATAAAACTACTAGGAGAAATCATGGCAGAAAATTACATAGCATTATTCAAGGTGGGTTTTTTTTTCCATTTAACTCTAAAAGTATATAAAACTAAAGCAAAACAGACAAATGGGATTACATCAAACTAAAAAGCTTCTATACAGCAAAGGAAACCATTAACATTGGGCAAGACAACCTATAGAGTGGAAAAAATATTTTCATGCCATACATCTGATATGGTGTTAACATCTAATATGCAGTTGGATATTGGCTAAAATACTCAACAGCAAGGAAAAAAACAAATAAAAATGGAAAAAGGCCATAACTAGACATTTCTTAAAAGAAAACATACAAATACCCAACAAGGGTCTGAAAGTATTCTTATTGTTAGGAAAATACAAATTAAAACCACAATAATATATCATCACATATCTGTCAGAATAGCTATTATTGGGAAAAAATGAAAGGTAAATATTAGCAATGACCAGGAGGTCATTTTGTGCACTCTTGGTAGGAGGGTAAATTAGTACAGTTATTATGGGGAAAAATATTAGGTTTCCTCAGAAAAACTAAAAGTAGAATTGCTGTGTGATTCACCAATACTCCTTTGGGGTTTTTACACGGAAGATTTGAAATCATGCTTAGAAGCAATGACTGCATTCCCACCTTCCTTGCACCACGGTTTGTAATAACCCCCTGCCTTCTTAATTCTCCTTTCTTGGCCATTAGTCCCTTAGTTGCCTTACTTCTTGTTCCTCTTTTTTTTCTTTTTATTTCTCTTTCTCTTTTTCTAGAACTGGCATTGTGTTTTCTCTCAGTTTTCCCATGTTTCTTAGAACACCAATCTTATTTTCTCCACTCCTCTCTGACAAATCCACTGAAGATACACATCATTTTCTCTCTCCTAAACTCATCATATATATTAACAATGTTTCTTCATGTTACTGCCGAGGGCTTTTTTCTCATGTTACTTCTACCGTCTTCTTTTTTCTCCTCATTCTCTTTTATCTATTTCTTTTTTTTTTCAATATGACCTCTACCTCCAATACCTCTGCCATTCATGGGAGAGCCTCTTTAGCTTTCCTCACCAATGTCATTTGGTTCTCCTTGAGGCTGGAAAAGAGAGCATGACTATTCCATGGAGATGGTACTAGCTGGTGGGTTAAAGAAACCAGAAACTTCTTTTTCCTGGGGTTCAGATTAAGTTTCCGCTGGGCTCTGTGTTTCATTGTGACTTCCTGGATTCTCCAGCCTGAGGTTCATCAACCTTGAAACTGTTGACATTTTGGACTAAAGAATCCTTTCTTGTCAAGGCAGCGGGTATTCTTTTGTGTATCCTAGGGTGCTTACGCAGTACCCTTGGTCACTACTCACTGGACACCATTGGTACTTACTTCCCAATTGTGATGACCAAAAATGTCTCCAAACAGTGCCAAATGTCCATTTTAAAAAGCCTGACTTCATTTCTGGAACCAGAAACTGAAGTGAGGTTTCTGAAACTCATTGAGTATGCAGGAAGGGCACAGTGAAGTTAATGGCAGTTTTCTGAATTTCTTTTCCTTTTCTGTCTCTTCGTCTTGACTCTGATCTTTTCTACTCTTTCCTTTTATCTATCTATATCTTTTCTTTAGCCTTCTTTCACTATAATCCAAACTTCTTTCGAACATGACAGCATGTCACTCTTGAGTCCCAGACTGTTGAAAACGACTCTGATTAAGTCATTTAAATGATTCTTGCAGAAGTGGCTCTGACGGTGTTCCATCTGTACCCTCAGAAAGGTCAAGGTGTCACTCTGCTGCTCGAGGGAACTCAGCTTCTAGGTTCCCAGGTGGTTAATGTCTGTTTGATTAGCTGTAAAACAAAATCCAGAAAATGCCAAGAGGCAAATCTCAATTCACCTTTCAGAATGAAGCGTACTGCCCAGTTAGGGAAGGGGGTAGAAGCGGGTGGTGAGATCCACAGCTGTTAAATTCTCAACAGGTAAGCCAGCAAACAGACTCAGTTCCAATGCAGCTCCTTTCTTCTGCCATACCACCTGAGTCACCTTCAACTTTCTGCTACTGACTCTTGGCCAGGAGATAGTCCATGCCTATTTGTCCCACTGCCTGCTCAGCTCTGCATTCCCACTTGGGTTCTCTCTATTCTAAACCACCTCCTGTCACTATTCCACTGCCCTCTTGTTATCTTCCTTCTGAGCCCTCCTTCCAGCTCACCTCTGCAATAAGCACACTTGCTTCTGGTTATGTCTTCCCTGTGCTTCTCTCACAAATTCATCTCACACACAAAGACACTTTAAAAATTCAAAAGTAAAGAATAAAAGAAACCAAACAGACAAACCCAATGATCTTCCACCTACCTGAAACATGCCCTACCTTCTTTTCTCTCCTTCTGCACCACATCTGTGCATGTTTCCTCTTAAAAGGCAAATGTGGGCTACTGAGTCTAGGCCACGTTAGGTGAACACTCAGCAACCATTTCCCATTCTGGTGTTCTCCTGCACACATGCAATGATTCCAATATAGCTGTTGCCTTACTTGCAACAAATTCCATTGTGTCCTTCCCATGTGCAGGCCTTCCTTTGGGAAGACAGCATACTGACCCCACCATAATTATGACTATGGCATCAAGAATAGATAATATCTATTGTCCAGTAGAATAGAAGGTAGGGTATGTTTCAGGTAGGCGAAAATTCATTGGGTTTGTCTGTTTGGTTTCTTTTATTCTTTACTTTTGAATTTTTAATTTTTGTGTATGAGATGAATTTATTATGCTTCTCTGATGATCACAAAGGCAATATGCAAAGAAAGCTGACAGTAGTTTGAATGCCATCCTTAACTCACGAACAGAGTCAAACTAATTGCCTCTGGTTTGGGGCCTCTATGACAAGTACACTCACCCCTTAACTGAGCCAATTAGTTGCTTCCCACTACTAAATTATATAACCTTATTAGTCTATTTTCTTTAACAGTAACAAAATATGTGAGGTTATATAATTTATAAAGAAAAGAGTCATATTTAGGTCACAGTTTGGGAAGCTGAAAGTCCAATGCCACTCACCGGTTCTTGCAAGGGCCCCGGTGGCTACATTACCTCATGATAGACAGAGCCATGGTGAGAAAATTTACAAGATGGAGAAATCACAAGGTCAGACAGGTAGCAAGAGAGTGAAGCAGGAGTCGCACTGGTATCACATGAGAGCTTCATAAATCCCTTCTGAGGGCATGTCCCCAATAATCTAAGATTTCCCACCAAGGCCCCACCTCTTAAATGTTCCACCTTCTCTTAATATCACTCCACTTAGAACTAAGCTTTGAAAACACAAAAACTTTGGGGAAATACACCTAAACCATATCCAAACCCTAGCAATGACTTTTGTTTACTTTTCTCCTCTCTTTTTTTATCCTTCTCATTCATTGCACACTTTTTTTTTAAGCAGGTCATTATTAGGTAGGAATGCTTGCTGAATCCAGTTCAACTCCCATGGATTTGTTGTTGTTTTCCCCTGGGCCTATATTGACAGGCAGGGTCTGTTCTGGGGTGGGGAGTGAGAAAGAGACATAATTGTTACACCTGTGTGTCTGCACAAAGCCCCTGCTGACAGTTTTCAGTGACTACAGGAGAGGCAAAAGCGGGTTCATCAGTCCTACAGTCTCCAAAGCTCCACGCTCACATGTGCCCCTGCTGATTTCAGTCAAAGGAGAGTGGGCCTGTCTTCATTGACCCATGTTGTATTTAGGGCCCCCAAATCCCACAAATAAGATATGTGTGTGTGTGTGTGTGTGTGTGTGTGTGTGTGTCTGTGCGCGTGCACGCGCGCGTGCGTGTCTAGCTGCCTTTCTGCAGGAGCATCTGTCAGTCTCCAACATTTCCTTTATCATTGCAGCAAATTATTTAAACACTACCCACTGAACCCCATCTGTCACTGCACCCCATCGCTGTCAGGGCCTCGCCTCCCCAGGTCTGTGAAGAAACTCGCCGGCAAAGGCTCTGTGCCAAAAAACAGGGCAAATTAAATCAAAGTGCGCTCTGGCACCCAGGGGGAAAATGCACATCAGCTTTGACTTATTGCATGGAGCACACTTACAAGAGAGAAAGCAGCGGCTTTTGTCACTGCAAGGGGCCATGAAAAATGAATTAGGGCCTCTGCTGAGAGAGGGCATGGAGGAGAATCTTTCATTCTGAGACGTTGTCCTCTCTCACCTTGCAAGAAGGAAATAATAAAAGGAGAACTTGTGGTGGGTCTAAGTCTCTCCAAGGTTGGAATCTCTCCTCAAGCCCTCCTGGGTATAGAAAAGGAGTGAGGAGTTGGGGAGAAAAGTACTTTAAGAAGTTTGGAAAGAGCCTGAGTTACACAGCACTACCAGAGGGCAAGAACTGGAGCATATGCTGCTGAGACTAAGAAGCATCCCACGGAGGGGAGCTGGAGCAACAAGAGGGAGAGGCTGGGCTCTGGTCCTCATCCTGCCAAGCAGTGCTGCCTGCGATCTCCTAAGATTGCTAGCCACGCCAAGGGAGTGGAGTTAACGTGACCAATCCTTCATTTTGGGTCACTTCTGGGCTGAATCTTCTTCACACCTAATCTCTACCAATCCTCCCACTCCCATGAGCTAGGAACTATATTTGACCCATTTGCAAAATGATAAGAAATCTCAAAAAGTTTAAAGTGATTGCTTGCAGCCATCCAATTTCCATGTGGCAGGGCCAGGATTCCAAACCACATCTGTCTTATTTCAAAGCCCATTGCCTCCCTTTATAAAAGAATTCCTTCTCCCTCTCCCTGCTCCCTGTGAGACACAGCTCGTTTATTTTCCTATAATGAGGGAGGGGCCTTCGATTTCCTAATAGATTGCTCACCTGCCATTCTAATGGAGCTGGCCTTTGCTGTGCGTTTAGCAGCAGAGCCTCACCCACCAGACACATTTGTACTTGGTGACAGCAGAGGCTCACAGACAGCTGCTTGGGCATGTCTTAGACAGTCCTTCACAGGCAAAGAGCTCGGCTGGGTATAGCATGGCTCCAGCTTCCAGGAGATGAAGAGCCACGGACCATCCCTAATTAGAACTTAGACTAGAATATTCTATGGGCTGGGAGCTGGATATGCTTGGATGGGTATTATTTTCTTAGGCAGAAAAAGCATAGGACAGAGGGACAGATTTTTTGTATTCTGTCTTCATCTCGGTTGTTAATCATCCTCTGTCCCTGTGTCACCGTCAATGGTTATTTTATTCTGTCATTGTGCATTCTTCTCAAGTTCAGGATTGGTCATAGATAAAGTATATTGGGCATTGGCTTAAATGGATGGTATGTTTTCTGATAACCTTCTGGAGGCTGCTTCAGTGTCACCAAATGTTTGGACAATTCCTGGATGGTCGATACATTTCAAACAGAATGTATCACCTTAAAAAGTGTGTTTGCTTTTTTCAGTGTGATTTGCTAACCTAGGGCTCTGTCTACATATTTCCTATGTGTTTGCACTCTTGTAAGTTTGGCAAGACTCTTGATGACCCTTGACTCAGCAATAAGAAGAAATGCAGATCTTTCCCAACTGAGGAACACAGTGTAGAGACAACTGACCTAGAAACTTTCATTGGACCCACCATTTTCAATCACCACAAGCAAACAAGGGTACCACACAGGAACTAGAATAATTCTTATGGCTTTGTCAACCGTCCACCAGCATGTTATTATAGTTAATCAGTACTCATCCAAAGTCAGTGATAGACACTCTTTCATATATGTGGAAGTCAAACTCAATGCTCATTTGAATGTAGTCAAAATAATTCAATTCAGTAGACATCTAGGAGTTTTGTTTGGAAGACTCTTCAGTGTGCAATTCTATAAGATTTATGTGTATAGACTGAGATTATGGTCAATATTGACCACCTCACATGCCTCTAATTCCTCTGAGAATTACTGTTTAGTAGGGCAGCTGGAGGGGGTGAGGTAAAAGGCATACATTACATCAGACAGGCATTGTGGTGTATGCCTTGGAGTCCCAGCTACATGAGAGGCTGAGGCAGGAATATTGCTGGAGCCCAGGAGATTGCAACATAGCCATCTCATACACATGCACAAAAGGAATATTATAGTTATAGCCTCTCTCACCACTAAAATATGTTAGTTTCTAGTACGATTATGCCTTTATAATTCTTATTGAATGAAAGTTTGATGGAATTAATATTGTAATCAGGTGTAAGTTCTAGTGTGCAAACTTAAAGGCAGAGGATGAACATGGTACAGGATTTGCAACCACAAGAAATGCTTGGAGGAAAACAAAAGAAATACAGAAACCATATAGGTATGAAGGTGGTAAAACAGGCCTTTCACTGATTACTAATAAGTCAAGGAGGAGTAACTAGTAATAAGTATTTTAAAGCTTTGTATAGAGTCTGTGGTGAAGGGACTTACTGGGGAAGCAGGGGAGATGTACTCTAAGAAAACATTGGGGTATTTTGTGAATAAGAAACAGGGAAGGAGAGGACTACCATGTAGGATGTTCCATGACTCTTTAATTAGTATAGAGCTCAGCCTAGTCCTAAGCTTAAATTTAAAACCTGAGTTAAACTTGGCAGTATTTCTTTGTTTAGTTACCAGAAGGGTCCATAGATGAATCAAATTAAATATGAGAGGTATTTTTAAAAATTCACACAACCTAACCTTTTCCTTTTAAGATCAGAGGATACAAGTTAGGAGAATTTAAGTGGATTTTTCAAATTTGCACTTAATTAGTAGCAGAAGCAAGACTAGAATCTAAATTTTTATTATAATGGCCTTTGCAAAACTTTATGTTGCCTCTCTGCGTTACCATGGGAAAGAATGTTTTGGTTATCGTTTTTTCTTAAGAAAATTTTGGAGTTTTACTTTGGACAAAGGTGCTTCAAAATATGTTTGATACAATTAGAAACTAGAGAAACCAGAAAATGAATAAAAGATGCTCATAAAAAATCACTAGTATGGCATTCATCACCTTGATCTAAAATTTGGTAAAAATCTGTGTCCGTGAGTTCAACTTGCCATTAGTGCACACAACTAGATCATAAAATATTTCACAAGATGATTTTATTCACAATCTGGCCAAATGGACCTGTCTTGGCTAAAGATCTGCAGCAAAGAGGGTCAACAGATGGGGAAACCTTCATCTCCGGGGCATGGCCTGAAACACAGCTGAGTTTTTAGGTGTTGGCAGCAGAACACTAGGGAACCTTCTGTTCAAATGCTCCCCAAACTCATTAAGTCATAAGCTTCAGCCTGGTTTAGAAAGTGGTTTATAGGAGCCTTGCCGTCGTTTTCTCCTGAGCACCACTTTAGACCCACATTCTTCAGGAGAGGGAAACCATTTGCAACTTATGTCACAGTTGCATCCCAGAACACACTCAGGCCCAGGAGCAGGAAGATTCAGCTGTAGTCATTGACTCCATTCATTCCGCTCCGTGATGTGAGCACATCTGTTAACTGTATGGAAAAGTGAAAAGATACTTTATTTCCTTTAGGGTTGTCCTGGGGCACTAAGCCACTGTCCCCTTTCTCACTTATAGAAAAGGAAGGCTTTTCTTAGCAGAATAATTCTGTGTCTGAAAGACTACAGTAGCTTTGCTCCCCTGCCAGAACTTCCCAAAACCTCACGAGAGGCTTCACATATTACCTTGATCATCCCTAAAATCAGGGTGGTCATGATCCCCACCTCAGAGTTGATGCAGTGGTCTACTAGAGGATTGTGTGAGATGTGCTGGAATTGGAACAGCAGGCATGTACTAATAGTACACACAGACATACTTCTGGGACACACAGACCCTCACTCCCACATGAGTGTATGAATATTGCTCCCTGTCTCATCCAGTGATGGTTATTATATTATAAATAGTGGGGCAGACCAGTAGGTCAAGCACTGCGGAGACGGAAGGTTTGGGATCTTTGTTCTTTGCTTGGTCACAACTGGTTAAATGCAGAACTAGTAGTTCAATTGCCCATGTTCCAGGACCTAGTTTAGATGGAGGCATCTCTGACATGCCTTTTAAGATTGAAGATGGGAGCGCAGAAGGCCACACGAGCACAATAGAAGATAGAATGCTTGTACCTCATTGTCTGGCGAATAGATGGGTTTCAGGCTTCGGGAGAATAGGAGCTGCCAGTCAAACTGTTTTAATAGAACAGGAGCAGATAGATTTCAATAAAAGAAATGAGTATAAATATTGTGAGTGGAGGAAGGGAGAAAGCAGACAGATCATGTTTGACTAGTCACAGTGGGGAAACTTTTCAAGAACTTCAAATGGAAAACTCGTGAAGCTAAGGCAGGTGGCTGTGCTGAACCCACTGACAGCTGCTAATCCAGGGCTCTCCTCAGGAGCACCATTAATGAGGCTCCAGCTGGATGAAGGGGACTCCAAATTGCTGGGTCTTTCCCCAAATCTAATCCCCACCTTCCAGTCATATTCAGTGAGCATCCAGCTTTCTACTTCTTTGGCCTCCCCCAACAGAAAGCTCTATGAGATTTAGGTAACGCTGTAGGCAGAGGGTCTATTGCTGATGTCTCAGAAGCTAGGGTGATTCAGACATCATCTCCTTCAGGTGTCTTTCCAGGGTCATGACAACCATCACCGCAGCCCCACATCACTCTTTGTGAGTGGCTTCTGATTTGGTCTCACTCACGTATGCAAAGCTACCACCTACCCAGGCGGCTGTGTGTCAGGCTCTGGGATTCCCTGTACTCATTAGTCTGTAGCCTCTGGGGAAGCAGCATCTTTCCAGTCCTTCACTGAAGCCCTGATGCTTCCTGCATACCTTGCCTTACCTCTGGGAAGACGCCCAGGTGGCCTGATGTTCAAACTTGCACCCTGCCTGAGAACCACTGCTTCTTCCACTTCAAAAATCCACCCCGTGCCATTCTCTCACAAGTTTTTGTTGCATATCTTCTGGGTTGGCACTCCTCCTTTGTGACTTAATTTGTGATGGTAGACTCCTTCCTAGAGGTAGCTTGCTGCCCTGACCCTGTCTGTCACTCCACCAGCCCCTTTCTGGGTCCACGCCCCTCCATCTCCATCCAGTGGTCACAATGCTAATGCAGAGTCTCTGTCTACCCCAGCTAGGCACCAACCCTAATCAAAACTTGGGATTTATCCTGTCAGGTCTGATTTTATTTTGTGTGGTAGAAGCACAATGACACAGGCAACTATGGATTCCATAGAACTAAAATTCAAGAACATGATATACTCTTAATGAAGGAGACTTGATATTTATTAAATACCTGCCTGGCATCAAGCCCCTGGTTGCTCTTTCCTGTATTTCTGTGATACCTACTAACACTACTGCCTCAGCCTACACACCCTAACCCTGCTTCAGCCTTTTAACTGCACAGCACCCAAAGTAATCTTATCAAAGCTGGATCTTGCCAATCCACTGATTAACATCCTGCAGTGCTTTCCCACCTCTTCAGAGAACAAGCCTGCCCTCTCCCACCTCATTTCTTCTATCTCTTCCCTTTGAAAACTCTGCTTCAGTCACACTGCCTTCCTCGCGATTCCTAAGTGGTGCCATCCATGTGGCTTTCTACCTCAGGGCCTTTGCACTTGCTATCACATCTTCCCGAAACACTTCTATTCCAGGTGTCTACATAACTCATTCTCTCATTTTCTTTGGGCTATCACATAAAGGTTACTTCAGTGGAATTTCTCCAAGTTTCCTGTGTTAATCCATCTCCCTGTTCCAGGACTCTTTCCCCACTTTTCTGCTTTCTCCCTTCTTAATCATGCATCAGTGTCTATATTCTATAGTTTTATTCATTTAGCCTGACCACAATGCAGTATAAGTTCCTAAGAGCAAGCCTTTTGTCTCTCTTGTTCACAACTTAGTATTGTCAGTTCAGGATGCTATAACGAAATAATACAGAGTGAGAGACATTAACACAAATGTTGCTTTTTCATGTGTTGGAGGATAGAAATTTCGAGATCAAGGTACCAACAGATTTAATGACTGGACATTCCTCTTGGCTTACAGGTGGCAATATTCTTGCCTGTTCTTCACTAAGCCCACTGATGAGGGATTTACCCTCATGAACTAATCACCTTCCAAAGGCCCCACCTCCTAGTCTCACCACAGGAGATTAAGTCTTCAACCTCTGAGTTTCAGAGAGAGATAACATTTAGTCCATAGTGTTCACCCCTAAACCTCCATACTGTCATGGCCTTCTCATGGCTACAGTGAATTCATTCTATCCCAGTCACCTCAAAAGTCTCAATGAAACCTAAAGTCCAGAGCCTTAAGTGTCAACTTTCCCTCTTCAAAATCATTTCTGTCTGTGGATCTATGCAACCAAACAACATGTTATTCCCAAAGTGTGAGGGAGAGACAGGCATGGAGTAGACATTCCCATTCCAAACTGGAGAAATAGTACGAAAGGAAGAGATAATGGGTCCCAGGCAAATCAAAACTTCAAGGCTCTTAAGGCTCAATAGTAATCCTATTTTCTATTCTGTGCCTTCCTGTCCCACTGGGGTCCTAGTCCTGCTCCCACTGCTCTGCAGGGCAGGGTTTACAGGAGCCCTGAATACCCCCAACCCCAGTGCTTTGCCTGGGGCAACCTAGCATTTTGAAACCACAGTTTGAATCAGCGCTGATCAACTCTGAAATACTTTCAAGTAATTGAAGAATGGGGCACATCCACAGCAGGATAGCTCTGTGGTGCCATCCTGCAGAGTCCAGTCAGACAACCTTCCTTCAGTGTGTTTCCTCCGTTCCAACTGCTTTTCCTGCTGGGATAGCTGCATAGACCTGTGGCTCACACCCACACTCTTCCTTATAAAATGGTCTTTCTATCATATCCATCATGGTCTCTTCCAAACACACTTTATTTTCTCTAAAACAAACCAACCAAGAAATTTTCCAATCTTTATGATTTTTTTCCTTTTTCTCAACAATTCTGTCTCCAATTCATTTGTCTCATTTTAAATTTTATAATGAGCAGTCAGAAGGAACCAGGCTGCTTCTTTAACACATTGTTTAGAAATATTCTCAGCTCACAAGTTCTACCTTCCTCAAAAACACTAGTCCATGAATGAAATTCAGCCAAGTTTTTCACAACTTTATAACAAGGGTTTCCTTTTCTCTATTTTCTGATAACAGGTTCTTCATTTCTGAGACCTCCTCTGAACGATCTTTCACATTCATATTTCTACCAATATCATGCACATGAATATTTATGAATCCTCTTAAAAAATATGGCATTTTTCTTTTCATGTGTTCATCAGCTTTGTGTTGCTGTTAAAAATACCTGAGGAAAACAACTTAAAGGAGGAAAGATTTATTTTGGCTCACAGTTTTAGAGCTTTCAGTCCATAGTCAACCAGCTCCATTGCTCTGGACTTGATATGAGGCGAAACACCATGGTGGAAGGGTGTGGTGCAGGAAAGCTAATCAGCTTATGGCATTTGGGAAACAGAGATAGAGGAAGGACAGGAGAGAAGGATAGGGCATATCCCCAGAGCCCTATTTCTTCCAACTAGGTAGCACCTAGTACTCCATTTAGCTACCAATATCCACGGATGAAGTCACAGCCCTCGCGATCCCATCACTTCCCAAAAGCCCCACTTCTGGATACGTGCGACTTTCTGGGACATTCCAGATCTGAGCCATAAGATTTCATCGTTCTTCTTTGTTGTCTGAGCCTTCACCAAATCACCTTAGTAGTCTGTTCATATTAATATCAGCACTTCTGGCATGTACCTCAGAACTCTTCCAGCCTCTAACCATTACCTGTTTCAAAGCTGCTTCCACATCTTGAGATATTGCTGCAGCATCACCCCACTCTCAGTACCAACTTCTCTGCTTTAGCTCCTATATCTAGTAGTGTTTGGCACATAATATTCATTATTATTTGCTTAATTAATGAAATCCTCATTTATGCCTATTACAGTTCGATGACTATACTAAACGAATCTTCTGTATATTTGTTCATCTGGACATCTGTATCATGCAAGGCATACAATGCAAATGGGATTGCTCTGTACTTGCCATTCTGTAACATATATATATATATATATATATATATATATATATATATATTTTTTTTTTTTTTTTTTTTCCTATTGGGGATTAAACCCAGGAGCACTTTATCACTGAACAACATCCCAGAACTTTTTATTTTTTATTTTGAGACAGAGTCTTACTAAGTTGGTTGGGACCTGACCAAGTTGCTGAGACTGCCCTTGAACTTGAAATCTTTCCAAGTTGCTGGGATTACAAGTCTGTGACACCACACCCAGCAGTGTCTACTACACTTTTTAAAATTTATGGTATATAGCATCGAGAGCATATTATTTCCTCATTGCTCAATGGCTCTCAGTTTAGTGCTACCTAGTTCATAATATGGCCATATAGGTATCTATTTATTTTTGTGAAATGTAGCAGTTTATAATGCTGTACCCTTTCAAAGAATACTTTCCAGAATACTCTCAGACATACAAATGTTTGTATATGTATGTATGAGATATATATTTCAATAGTCTGAATTCCTGCAATGAAATTGCTTGGGCATAGGGCATGTTTATTTTAAAGGTTCATATTGCCAGCCAGATTGCCCTCCTAAAGAGCTGCATTTGTCAGCAATCTCACCAATGCATAGAAGTTCGCCTTTCTCCACCTCCTAGTGCATACTAGATACTCTCAATAGTTTAAATTTTTTTCAATGTGATAGGTAGAAAGTTATACCTATATTAATTTGCATATTCTAGTTACTAGGAAAGTTATTGTACATATTTTTTCACATTTCATGTTTATTGGGCATTTGTATATCTTCTGTGAATTGCTTGTCCATATTTTCATCCATTTTTCCTATTGAGTTCATTATTTTTTAAATTGATGTGGGGAGATGCTGTATATACTATAAACATTAACCTGTTGTTATAAATGTTGCAGATATTCCTCCCAGTCTGC
Source organism: Callospermophilus lateralis (assembly GCF_048772815.1). Classification (NCBI taxonomy): domain Eukaryota; kingdom Metazoa; phylum Chordata; class Mammalia; order Rodentia; family Sciuridae; genus Callospermophilus; species Callospermophilus lateralis. The sequence goes on along the minus strand of NC_135306.1, from coordinate 95,472,783 downwards.
CTGTTGTCTTTCACTTTATTTTATAGTACCATTCGTCATACAACAGTTTGAGATTTGCCTATAATAAAAACTGCCAATCTTTTCTGTTATGGCTTCATTATTTCACGTTTGCTTAGGCTGGCTTCTATATATACACATGCACACACACTGGGTTTTGTAAGCCATCGTGAATCCTTTAAAAAATAAAGGCAAAGATATAGAGAAATGAACCAATTTAAATAAGAAGAGTTCCTCCCAGGCATGTCACATGTGAAGACAGTAGTATCTTATATTTACATATCATTTTTACTTTCCAAGTGTTTTCAACTTTATTATCTCATTACTCAGGTCTCACAGTGTATCCAATAGACAGAATTGCCAAAGGCAACTTCAAACAGCTGCTTGTGTGTTTACCTCTGTTCCTTGTGCTGCCACCCCAGGAGAAATGTGGGAATGTCTTTAGGTTTGTAACTTTGGGGCCACAGCCTTGCCCCACCATCCTGCAGAGCCCCCTGGTAGGTCATCAGTAATGGATGCAGGAGGAGATGGGGGGCAGATATACCTGTGAGGTGTTTCCAGATGAGCCCGTTAATTGGTGAGGAGCTGTGGATCCTTCTTGGCCTCATTCATCCTGGTATTTATGATTCCCAGCTCTTTCACCTGCAAGATAGAAGGCAGCATGAGACGGAGGAGGATTATAAACGCTGCACTGTATGGGCAGCTGAGAAGCAGAGAGCAGATAGCTGGGGCAGCAGGGAGAGGAGAAACTTCTCATCCCAGCTTCAGTCCAAGCAGCCTGCACTCAACTGCTTACATCCTGACAGTCTGAGTAATGTGTTAAATGTTAAAATGAGGACACACAGAGGAGAGGAGACAAGCTGGGCCTTGAAGTCTGAAGTTCATCGGCTAACCTGAGAGTAGTGACTCCACTGTGTCCTGGTGGTGGAGACCGTGGGAGAGGAATTGTCACTTCCCCGGCAGTAATTGTCATCTCAGTGCTATGACAGCAGAATCCACTCTTCATTCTTAGGGTTGTTCTGGGCATTAAATAATACTATGCATCTTGGGCAACTGAATTTCACTAACATTTCACCAAATGCCAGATATTTTTATTAAAAACAATAAAGACTTGGCCTGGGGTTGTAGCTCAGTGGTAGAACACTTGCCTGGCCCATGTGAGGTGCTGAGTTCAGTCTTCAGCACCACATAAAAATAAATAAATAAAATAAAGGTGATATGTCCATCTACAACTTAAAAAAATCTAAAAAATAATAAAGACTTCACAAATCTCTGCTGTGGTTAAAAGGACATGACTTCCCTAAGCAAAGCTAGATTTTACCTCTCGCTCTGATGTTTTCTGCTGTGTGATGTAGTTAAATTACCTAACTACTCTGACAGGCTAAAGTTCTTTCCTGGACTAAAGGAGATGACAGATTTGCTGTGATTGTGTTCCAGGAACCACTGCAATTTTCCATTGCCTCTTGAACCCTGAACTCTAGCTGCTGTGTTGTAAAATTTGGACATCTTTGCTTGCAAAATAAAATCAGTACTGATATTAACAGAAACTAAAGAGACTATATTGTGAGAAATCTGGGGCTCGGGGCTCGTAGAGTTAACAGAAAATTTGGCTAGAAGCAGGAAGCATGACAGCTGAGAATGATAGAAAGAAGGCATCATGGAAATAATAATTGTGATGATGACAATGTTGGCCACTGACCAAGTCTAATTGTGCATTAAGCACTAACATTTAAGGTATTAACTCATTCAGTTCAGTAACGACCTAAATGAGTTACATACTCTTTTTCTCCCTTTTAGACATATGAGGAAACTGAAGCAGAGGTATTAAGATAAAGCCCAAAGTAACACACCACCAAGTGGCAGAGCTGGGATTAAAATCTAAGCTGTGGGTAGTGTCGGATCAAATTTCACAGGAATATACTTGATCTCTAGGGTGACTTAACAGAAGCAAGGGATGCCTGCACTTTAGAACACACTGTTTTGTGGATGTGGGATGATTTTTTTTTTCTTTTTCGGTACCAGGGGATTGAACTTGGGGGCATTCTACCACTGAGTCATATCCCTAGTCCTATTTTGTATTTTATTTAGAGACAGGGTCTCACTGATTTAATCAGGCCCTCACTAAACTGCTGAGACTGGTTTTGAACTTGTCCTGCCTCAGCTTCCTGATCTGCTGGGATTACAGGTGTGCACCTCTTTGCCTGGTGAGGGATGATCCTTGATTGACCAGCTCCTCCGCACCCTCAGAGACTAGCCAATTAATGCCCAAAACTGTATGAACTTCCCACACACCTAACTGTGTTACCCAGGCTCCCAAGCAGCCACAGCCTTCCTGGGGCAAGTCCAGCTGAGGAGCAAGCACTATGGCCTCTCTGTTCACCAAGGTGGACTTGGGTTTCAGGGTCCACACTGGCAGTGGCCACCCAGACTTCCTCACTATAACCTCAGAGCTTGGTGAGTCCAAGCTAAGGCTGCTGCAGCTCAAAAAACCAAACAGTTAGGGTAACCTGAGATTAGACAGAAACTGAGTCCCATCCTCCACTTGAATATTATTTACATGAAGATCACTGTATTCTGAGTCAATCAGAAACCAGAGGTAATGGAGAGAGGCTTTTAATCTCTTTCTCAGAGACAGTAGCATGATCTAAGTTTTAAAGGTAGAGAACTCAAGAGCTAGAAAGATTATGTGATTTGAATGAGGTCTTATAGGTTTTAGACAAGGTGGTAAAAATAATAATCCTTGTACCCTAGATTATCTGAATTTGTGATTTTTGTTGGTATTGGTATTATAGCCAATTCAGGATCAAATGGGAATAATTATAGAAAAGAAAGTTGTAGATGTGTGTGTAATATTTTGGCTATTTCAGGATCACACATGGAATTGTTAAATGAATTTGTTATTAAGATATTTGGGCTCTGATGGGGCTGGGATTGTAGCTCAGTGGTAGGGCACTTGCCTTGCATGTGTGAGGCACTGATTTCAATTCTCAGCACCACATATAAATAAATAAATAGAATAAAGGTTCATCAACAACTAAAAATATATATATTATAAAAAAGAGAGAGATTTGGGCTGTGAATATTTCAGAGTGATCATTGTATAGAGTACCAGCATTAGTGGCTGTTACTCCTCACCAGGAAGGTAGGCAGATCAAGTTGTGAAGGAGACATCTAGCGCCTATGCTCAGGTAATGAAGAGGAAGGATGGGAGGGGCACCCACCATTTGTCATCGTTTTCATGTGCAAGCACCTTGTAATAAGGCCAAGCAGTGTCTTCTATAATACACTGTTCCTCCTTTCCCCAGAGTAACTAGATCAAAGTAGGTTTGCTTGTGAAAGCTCATTTAGTCTCATAGCAAAGATTCAGGAGATGAAAGACTAGACTTGCAGTCCAGGAGCACAAAATCAATTAATTTGAAAAACACAGTGTAATATATTGCAGCTGGTTACTTAGCGATGCTGCTGAAATATTGTAAAGATCATCAGAAGACACCTTATCATTTAGATATATACATTTCTCACCCTTTGGTTACATGGCTCTCTTTAAATCTACTGGAATTTACATAATCTCCCTCTCTTCTTCCCTCTTATTTACATGTATCCAGTGGGTTTCAAATCCACACCTAAGCCCTCATCTTAGGCATCTTCCTACCTTTGCACACCTGCCTATTTTTCTTGGAAAAACTCATTTGTAATAATATCTTATCTATGAAGCTTTGTCATTGGCATCCAAGTCTGTGTTTTCTATAACATTGAGGAAAGAAGTTAATATGAAGAAATAATACTCAAATACATCATGAAGATTACACTGCTTTTCTTGTTTCTGTGAGGCATGGGCTCTCAGAAGTCAAGAGCTGAATCTTAGAATGCTAGCCCCAGTGTTCACACTTACAATATTACCTAAAAATGGATTTAAGAAGAATTTATTGAGTGCTTGCAACATGCAAAGTCCAAATCAGTATGAAGTGGGAGTGCCATGAGTAGAAAAGTATCAGATCACACTTGCTGCTTCTGTCTTCCTGGTAGTTACAGCCTAGTTCAGATAAAGTTTGCCTTGTAAAGCAAGACTACTGAAATCTTAAAAGTTTTCTTAAATTGTAAGACACAGTGTCTCAGTCAATGTCTGTGTGAATAACTGAAAAGGGAAATGTGTGTTGAAGGTTCCTTGGTGCCATGCCCTGTGCTGGGTACATGCTCTTAATTATGTGACTTTTACTTCGGATCAAACAATGTACTGTAGAAATCATCCTCTCCTTTTTCAAATGATTCAGACTCCATGAATAGTTCAATGAAACTTTAGCAGCACACATATAATCGTCAAACACCTTCTGCATCTTGTTTTATTTTTGTTTTTAGAAGTTTGGCATAAGATCTTGTTTGGTGAGAAAAAAAGGCTGCCCATATGTCTAGGGTTGGCTGATGACTGTGTGTGTGTGTGTGTGTGTGTGTGTGTGTGTGTGTTTGTGGGTGTGCTTGCGCTCGCGCGCATTGTGTGGCCATGTGTTTGGGATGAAGAGATGAATTTAGGATAGATTTGCATCATATTTTTAAGATAAGATTGGGCTAATATTAATTTTATACTTTAAAAAGGCCCAATTCGCTGTGAGGACATTAATATTGACAATGTTCACCAGCAGAAAAGAAAGAATGATGAGTCTTATGAGCAGTGTGAGGCAGGTCAGAGAGTGGCATCTTCTTGCTGAGTGAACTGAGTGACCATCCAGGGGTGGACAGTCAGCCCCAGACATCAACATCAAACATCACCCAAGTCTCTGCTCCCCCAATGCACAGTGGTGTACTCCACCAGCAAGAGTGGCATGAAGTGGGGGAGAAAAATAAAAATTGATCCAAAGGCAGACTCCCTGTGACCAGATTAATTAAGTAGAAGAGTGGCTACTGTTGTGAGGGAAAAGGACAAAACTCCTAAGGAAAGAGGATGTGATATTGTTTTGAAGCAGGGAAGCCTAGGACCAACAATGAAACAAGAATCCCAAATAAGGAGAAACTACTGCCTACCTCATGTATTCGAGAATGATTCCTTTGAAATTAACATTCCATGGCAGTTCTAGAGATCTGGAGAGGACAGGGAGGACAATGCTAGCGGATTTCCTTTTTTTTTTTTTTTTTTAATTAATGGCCAAAGGCAAATAAGTCTTCCTTTTCAGCCCCAGTGGAAAAATCTCTAGCAAGCAGGATGTCAAACTGAGCTACATCATTGTGCCTTCTATCCACAAAAAAAAAAAAAAAAAAAAAATGCTACCTTTTCACTAGAGTGTACTACTTCTCAATTTAGACCTGTGTTAACAAAATACTTTGCAATAACAATTGCATCTAAAGTGGCAAATGGTTATGGGTCTTATGTATTTCAAACTATGCAACAAGACTGAATTGGTATTCCATAGGCCAAGATTTATTCCACAATTGTATAGCCCACAAATGATATAGCCAAGGTTAGAATCAAGATTTCTGACTTCCAATTTAGTGTTCTCTGCATTACATACTATTGCACTGAGAATTACCACAACACTGCTGCTGAGCAGGAAGGTGAGAAAGTACAGTCATTGTGTGATTGGAGGGTCCTGCAAAGCCAGCAATTTAAAAACATTCTGGAAATTCCATCACTCAAGAACCAAAACATATTTAAGAGATGTGTCACTTTCTCATAAAATGTGTGTGTGTGTGTGTGTGTGTGTGTGTGTGTGTGTGTTTTTAAATCAACTTCACTGAGCTATAATTTACATACAAAGTGATTTAAACATTTTAAGGCTGGTGGCCTTTGACAAACTATGTGCCTTTTGTAACTACCACCTTAATCAAGATGTAAACCTCCCTGTCTGGTGAGCACATTCCTTTGTGCTCCTTTTATAGTCTTCTCTATTCTCAGAGCTACCTCCAGTTGTGATTTCTATAATATAGACAAAGTTGTATACACTGTGTATGAAACCACACAAGATGTGTTTTGGGGATGAGGCTTTCTCGTTCATAATGTCTTTGAGATTTATCTGAGTTGTCACATATAGTTTATATGCAACATACCATAATTTTATTCCATTCATTTGCCTAAGGGAATTTAGGTGATTTCAGTGTTCAGACTATTACATATAAAACTGTGATGAGCATTTCATACATGTCTTTCTTTGGATATGTTTTTCTGTCTTTGAATAAGTACCAAGAATTAGGCATTGCATGTTAAGTGTATATTAGACTTTATAAGCTAGAACAAGACAGTTTTTAAAAGCCATTGTGCCCCTTTATCACCAAAAATATTTGAGCCTTCCATTTGCCTCCCCATCCTTACTCTTTGGAATTGTGTCCTTTTTATGTTACTACAATTAATTTTGGAAAAAAAAGTAATAAAGAAAATAAATGCATGTAAGATATTAGTGAGAAATAATTGACATACAAGTCATTCATTTAAAAGTGAATCATTCAGTGGTTTGAGGCATATTAAAAGAGTTATACAATAATCAATTATTTGTATCATGCAATCAATTTTAGAAAAAAATTGTTTTGTTATCCCCAGAAAAACACCTGTAACCTTTGGAATTCATACTTGATCTCATGTCTTAATCCATGCAGTTCTTAATTCCCAGGCAACCACTTATGTATTTTCTGCCCCTATAAAATTTCATATTTGGGACATTTCATATAAATGACCTCACATAATATGTGGTCTTTTGGCACTCTCTTTGTGGACTCCACATGTTTTCAAGGTTCATCCATGTTGTAGCATCTGTCAGTGCTTTCTTTCTTTTTATGACTGAATAATATTACACTGGGATTTTGTTTGTTCATTCATCAGTTGATGGCTATTTAGGTTGTTTCCATTTGGGGCTATTGTTATTATTCATATGGAAGTTTTTGTGTGGACATATGTTCTCATCTCTCTTGATTATCTACTGAGGAATGAAATCACTGGTCATATTGTACTTCTATATTTAGCCTTTGGGGAAGCTATGAGACTGTTTACCAAAGATGCTCTATCATTTTAGTTCTGACTGGCATTAAATTCCAATATTTAAATATCTAACCTGAGACTTGATATTATCCATTCATGTGGTTATAGATATTCTAATGGGTGTGAAGTGTTACTTGTAGTTATGATTTGCTATTCTCTGCTGGCTAATGATGTGAACAACTTTTGATGTGCTTATTGGCCATGTGTATATCTTCTTTGGAGAAATGTCTAGACTTCATTCATGTTTAATTGAATTGTCTTTGTTTACTAAGTTGTAAGTGTTCTTTATATTTCCTAGATATGAGAATTTCTGAATAGTTGTATAATTTGCTCATATTATCTCCTGTTTTGTGTGTTGTAATTTCTCTTTCTTGTTGGTAATCTCTGAAGCACCTATTTTAAATTATGTTGAAGTTCACTTTATGGTTTTTTTTTTTTTTTACTTTTGTTACTTATGCCTATGATGTAATAACATAAAAATCATGTTCATGAAGATTAACCTGTCTTCTTCTAAGAATGTTAGATCTTGTGTTTTCCATTTTTAGTTAATTTTTACATATGGTATATGATAAAGTACAACTTTATCATTTTACAAGTGTATATTTTGTTTTCCCAGCACTGTTTGTGGAAAAGACTATTCTTTTCCCTATGAAATTTTTTGACATGCTTGCTAAAATTTAGAGATCATTAATGTCAAGCAGGGTTCCTGCTTCTGAACTCTCAGTTCTTCTGTTGATTAACATACCTATCCATTTATATTGATTACTGCAGCATTGCTCTAAGTTTTTAAATCTGAAAATGTGAGTCCCTCAGGTTGGTTCTTCACTTTTAAGATTATTTTTAAATATTCTGAGACCCCTTGATTACCACAAAAATTTTATTATCAATTTTTCAAATTCAGCGAAGGAGATAAATGGATTATTTTATAGCATTTCTAATTTCACTTTGATGACTGGCAACTTAGGGGTGAGTTTCTTATGCTCAATTACTTGTGAATTTTCCAAATTTTATTCTATTATTTTAAATTTTAACCTGTGTGGTAAGGAACATGCTTTTTATGATTTAAATCTTTTTGTGTTTACTGAGGCTTGTTTTATGGGTCAGCACATGGTCTGTTTTGGAGAGTGTACCATGCACATTTGAGAAGGATGTGTTTGTTGCTGTTGTTACATAGACTGTTCTGTACCAGTCTTTTAAATTTTTAGCAAGTTCAGTGTCAAGTATTATTTTATTGTGGTGATATTTTCGTGCAGACTAATGATGTTGAATATCTTTTCGTGTTTATACTGGCAATTAGTATATCTCCTTTTATGAAATATCTTTTGAAATCTATTTTTACATAAAATGCATGTCATTGTTGTATAGGCATATCATATTTTTGGAACACAAGTCCTATGCCAGATGTGTATGTGTAATAAATATTTCCTTACATTGTTTAGCTTACATTTTCATTTTATTAAACTGCCTTTTGAAAAGCTTAAAGTTTTATTTTTGATGAAAATCAAATTACCAGTTTTTTGTCTCACATTTACTTTTTCTTATACATGACTTTTATGAACAATCTGAAGATCTTTGACTACCTCAAGGTCATGATAGTGTTGTTCTTTGTATTCTTCAAGATATTTTAATAAAATATAAGGGGGGATTGATTATCTTCTGATTAGTATATGCAGTTATTCTAGAACATATATTGATAAGACCATCCTTCTCCCACTGATTTACATTGGTGACTTGTCAAAATTCAATTGACCAAATGTGTATGAGTATTTTAGAACAAACTCTTACCCTCTTTCAGCCTGTATGTCTAACTTGATGTGTTATTACTATAATTTTATAGTAAGACTTAGATGATACAAACCTTATAAGTTGATGTCTCTGTTTTCTTTCTTTCCTTTTTAACCTATTCTACTTATTTCACTTTTACCTTTATATTTTAGAGAAAATTTATCACTTTCTGGTGAGAAAATAGCTATGGTTAACTTATTAGCATTAGCTCTTCAAGATTCAATATAGCAGACCAGAGACTGCTAATTTTAGAGAAGAATGTTTGCAAGCCTGGCCCTTGTATGGTTTGTGGTCTGGAAACCTGATTGGCAAACAGATTAAAGAATTAAAATCAAGAATCAATAAATGTAATGAATTCAAACTAAAAAGTTTCTTCTCAGCAAAACAAACAATCTGTGAGGTGAATAGAGAGCTTACATCTTGGGAGCAAATTTTTACCCCTCACACATCAGATAGAGCACTAATCTCTAAGGTATATAAAGAACTCAAAATGTTAAAAACAACAACAACAACAACAAAAAACCAAAAAACCTAATCAATAAATGGGCCAAGGACCTGAACAGATGCTTCTCATAAGATGATATACAATCAATCAACAAATATATTCAAAAAAGTTCATCATCACTAGCAATTAGAGAAATGTAAATAAAGCTACTCTAAAATTTCATCTCACTCCAGTCAGAATGGCAGCTATTATGAATACAAACAACAATAAGTGTTGGCGAGGATGCCGGGGTGGGGAAGGTACATTCATACACTGCTGGTGGAATTGCAAATTGGTGCAGCCAATATGAAAAGCAGTATGGAGATTCCTTGGAAAATTGGGAATGGAACCACAATTTGACCCAGCTATCTCTCTCCTTGGTCTATATCCAAAGGACTTAAAAACAGCACACTACAGGGACACAGTCACATCAATGTAAATTGTGGGACCAACCTAGATGCCCTTCAGTAGATGAATGGATTTAAAAAATGTGGCATATATGCACAATGGAATATTACTCCCCAATAAAAGAGAATAAATTATGGCATTTGTAGGTAAATTGATGGAGTTCGAGGAGATAATGCTAAGTGAAGTTAGCCAATCCCCAAAAACCAAATACCTAATGTTTTCTCTGATATAAGGAAGCTGATTCATAGTGGGGTACAGAGGGGGAGCATGGGAAGAACAGACAAACTCTAGATAGGGCAAAGGGTGGGAGGGGAAGAAAGGGGCATGGGGTTAGAAATGATGGTGGAATGTGCAGGTCTTCATTATCCAAAGTACATATATAAAGACACGGATTGGTGTGAATATACTTTGTATACAACCAGAGATATGAAAAATTGTGCTCTATATGTGTAATATGAATTATAATGCATTCTGTTATATATAAATTTAAAAAAAATAATAATAAAATTATAAAATCTTTGCCTAAATGGTAATATGGCTCCCTGTGCCCAGTCTGTGCACGAAGTAGGGTTTTTTCTGAACACCTACTTTTCTTCAGGGAAACTAGAATTTTGATATGTGCTAACAGAAGATATCCATGTGATCACCCCTAACAAAAAATGTTGTATGTTGAGTCTTCCTTCCTTAGGCAGAAACATCACATGCCTCTCAGTGTGGTTTTTTTTTTGTTGTTGTTGTTGGTTTTTGTGGGAAAATGAGCTCTGTGTAACCCTCACGTGAAGGAAAGAGCATAAGGAAGATTCAGGTGGATTCCTGCAGACCCTGCCATTTGTGATCTGGGATGTGTCCTCAATATACCACTCTTTAACAGATCTTAGCCACAGTACAAGTACACAGTACAGGGTAGGTCCTGTGAGTCATTCTAGCAAATCTCTGAGGTACAGGGGGCGTTTTAAGGATCCTTGACACAGTATTGAAATATGTTGTTCCAATATGTTGTTGCTAGTGTACAGGAATACAATTGATTTTTGTATGTTGACCTTGTATTCTGTGATATTGCTATATGCATTCATAATTTTCTGGTGATACTTTGTAGATTCCTTATGTTTCTCCTTTAGCAATCACATCATCTGAAAATGAAACTATTTTGCTTTTTTTTCTTCTAATCTGTGATCCATTTTATTTCTGTTTCATATCTTCTAACCCTACTTAGGACTTCTATTGAATGAAGGCAGTAAGAATGTGACTTCTTGTCTTGTTTCTTATCTAAGATGAAAAACATTTATTCTTTTATTTTTAATTTAGCATTTATTGGGGCTGGGGTTGTAGCTCAGTGGTAGAGCACTTGCCTAGTGTGTGTGAGGCACTAGGTTTGATCCCCAGCACCACACAAATATAAATAAATAAATAAATAAAGGTATTACTTCCATCTACAGCTAAAAAAGTTTTAAAAAATAGCATTTATTTTATAAAGCCACTTGTGACTTAATGATTTTATATGAAATTTTTTGTAAGAGTAGATTCTCCCAAAATAGTAGTTGAGATGTTAGCACATACTGTGTGGGGTACCAGGTGACATTGAAGGAGAGGTCTCTATTCATAAGGATAAAAAGAGATGAAAGGTTACATTGTGGTATTTGAAGAACTACTTCCTTTATAGTCTTTCCTCTAACTTAACTTTTTTCTTTGCTTGTACAACCTTTAGATCCTAGCCCAAAGTTTAACATGGTAGTAACTGAAAAATAAGAATGTTTGGAAAACTTGCATCAAAGTCAGTTACTATAAAATTATTTTAAATTTTGTTGGATGCTCTAAATATAGTTGGTAATGTAATACCAACAATACTGCTTCATAGAAACCCATTCTGAAATATTTCCAGGTAAAATGTTATGATGCTTGCAATTTACTTAGTAGCAATAATAATAATAATAATAATAATAATAATTAGATATGCAAAATAGTAATTATTGTAACAGCTGGGTGCTATGTACATAATACCAAAAAAAATACTTAAACATATCAATCTCCTATAGTAGAAATTTGTGATAAATAACTTCAGTTTGAAGAGTTTTATTTTTTGAACTACAGGAAATTAAAAGCTAACAGAAGATGTTATATTTTTATAACAGTTGATTTTTTATAACAGATTATTGAGAAATATAAAAAAATGATATTGACAAATCATCAAACAGCTGTTGAAAGATAAAAGACCTACTTTCGGAAAGCAGTCCATTTCCATTGTCTTGTCTTCCTTTGTCTCATTCACTGCTTAACTCACTATGGTGCTAGATCACCATGGACCTTTCTAACCAGAGGTAATTCTTCTTTATGTTATTTCAACTCTGCTTATTTCCGGTTGTGTAAATGCTACTTACTCATTATTGAGAATTCGCATTTCTTTACTTTGCTAATAGCTATGTATGAAACTATTCCCAAGCTCAGTAATATAAACCAACATCTGATAATGCTCACAGATACTATGGTCCAGAGTTTTGGGCCAGGAACATGTGATCACTCCATGATGTCTAGGATCCTCAGCTGAGAAGACCTAAAACCTGGAGTGAGTTGACAGCTGAGGTTCGCAATCATCTGTAGGCATCTTGTAGCAACTGTTGGCGAAGACTTCTGCTAATCCACAAACTAGAACACCCATGCATGCATGGTCTCTCCAAGTAGTCTCTTTGCATGGCCTTGCTGGGGCTTTCTCAGAGCAAAGCTGCTGGGTTTCTAGGGAGCAGTTGGAAATTATATTACAATCCCATTCAGATGCCAAGGGGAAGGATCATGAACCCTACCTCTTAATAGGAGGAATGGCAAAGTCAAGGTATATAGGAGATATAGTTGGAAAACACCGTATAAACCTCATGATGCTATTTCATGGTTCTCCTTCTTTAAAATTTTCTTCATAAACTTAGTTTCGGCTCCTTCTCTGTTTGCTGCTTAAATGCTAATAATCTCCAGGTGACTCTGTCATGGCTTCTTTCCTTTTTTCACTTTATACTTACCACATTTATGCTCCCCACTATAACTATCACCAATATGTAGCTGCAATAAACACATAACAAGCAGATCTATAAATCTCAGACTTCACTCCTAATCTCTAAATCCAAACACATATGTATAAGACATTCCTGTTTTTATGTTCTACGGACACTTTAAACTTATATTATCCAAATGGAGTTCACCATTTCTTTCCTGTGTCTTCTGTGTTGTATTCTTCCTGTACTCCTTATTTAAGGTAATGGCACCAATATCCTATTATCCTAAACAGAAACTTGCCAATTAGGTTTCTCCTTTTATAGTCCACCTATTTTTTCACTCTGCTTATACTTATCAATTAATTATTTTTTTATTTTATTTTTATTTTTTTTTCAATTAATTCTTCTAAATTTCTTTTCAACATATTAATTTCTCTTAATCCCCTCTGCCATTGTGCACTTGGGACACATATTATCTCTTACTATCATCGTTGCACTATTTTTCTTAAAGAGACACTTATCTTCAGACTCTTTCTTCTCTACTACAGCTTCCATTCTTCTCCTAGAGGTTATTATCTATCTCAAATTTTCAAAATGGCCCCCATGATTCTCTGGAATACCCTAAAGCCATTTCCATGTCATCCTTAAGATATCTGCCCACATGTCCACACTGAGTGCTCAGCTCATTACCTGTACTAAACCTTAAAACATAGGCTTGACCAACAGTGTGTAGAGAACTCTTAAAACACCATATTTATTTTCCCCTCTGAGATTTTGCACGTGTTATTTCCTTGCTTTATCTCCTAACTTTTTTATTTCTATTTGGTTTTTTCAAATCTCCTTTGAAGTGCTACCCCTTCTATGCATATTTCCCAGGTTAGTGCCTGGTCCACCACATATACATATTCACCAAATTAATAAATACAATGATTCTGTAGACTAACAGATTTAATATTTTGAATTGCCTCCTCTGAAGGCCTCCAGTATAAAATATTTCATTGTGTCATAATAGTTGTATTACATAGCTCTCTGGTGGTGAATGCTCTACCTCAGTAATCCTTCATTTATTAATTCATTAAATAAATAATGACTAGTAGCTCCTTCTCTATATACCAATCATTGTTGGAAAAGATTCTATGATTAATTCGAGTTTATTCAGAGCCTATCTAAATTAACATGTATCTGATACTGATACATCTCTAACCCTCATTGTAGGTATTCAGTCCTGCATTGAATAAAATATACACTATGGAGGTCCATGAGCATTCAGAAGTGTCATTCAGTGGTTAGTGAGAGAAAATGCCCCTTCATGGTTCTCAAATAGGATCATTAGGGAAATACAGGAATGGACAGTGATTTTTCTGCTTGAATAATGCAAATAAATAAATTTGGGATTTGCTAATAAAGCTTCCTTGTTCATCTTAAGAAGCCATTGACATCAATATCTCCAAGTAAAAATAGTAATGTCACATCAGGAAAGTCCAGGATTCTCCATCAGACACCTGCTGTGCACATTACATAGTCTTAGAGTGGCCCTTCCTTTTTGTTTTTGTTTTCAGGTGACAGAAGCCTGAACACTTTTAGAGTATGGCAGGAAAGTGCCCAAAGCCACAAGCTATTTTAGTCTTCTCTGTGGTTTCTTGGGAGCTCTTCCACTTGTATCTTGTTATGTAGGGCCCACCCAAGACTTCAAAGAAAAATATATCCGTTCTTTATAGAGCCATTCCAGAAAGCAAGCTGTTGTTTCTCACAGGGCAGTTGCTGGGCTATGTCACCTCTGTACAAAAATAACAGGAGGAAAATAACATTCTCTCATCATTAGTAGAGTTTATCTTTTTAAACCCTCATTTTCTTTTTTCAGCCCTCACCACATTGTAGATGTTTTTTATGATGGGCATAAATCTTCATTTAATTTTATTTGAAATATACTTTTTTAAAAGAAGCCACATCAACACCAAGCCTCAATCATTTAGTAAAACAGAACTTTATTAAGAGCCATAAAGGAACAACCCCGGGTGGGATCAGAGGTTACTCAGAGCTTGGTTACATTCTCTTCAGTTAAATGTTCTGTTAATCCATTGAGTCCACACACCAATTAGTAATGGATAATCACAAGCCTGAGGGTTGCAGGTATTTTTCAGTATAGTAGCACTACTACTTTTCTTAACATGTTATCATAAGTGAATATCTGACAGTGTCTAGGTAAATAAATTATGTGCACACAGAAGTAAAATGTCTCCCAAAAAAAGGAGTTGGAAACCTTTATGTTTTCTGACAGAATGTTTTTCACATTTCTAAGAATGCAAAAAAAAAAAAAAACAACAACAACAACATAGAAACACATGTTCATCTTTGACTGAAATGAGGACATAACTCAGTGGTAGAGCACTTGCCTAACATGCACAAGAACTTGGGTTCAATCCCGAGCACCACAAAAATGAATAATTAAGTAAATAGCAAAAAGAAAGAAAAGAATAAATCAATTAGTATTGTAATACTGCACACTAATAAATGGTTAATGTCTTTGTCCACCCACTGGGTAATGACTGTGGGGGAACTTTCTTTCATTAACAAAACCCCAATCTATAAGAACAGACATCTAGAAATATAGAACCCTGAAAACTCAGAAATAATCCTGGAAGCTTGATTCCAAAGCATGAAATGTGAAGTCCCAAGCATGACTAGACAGTAAGTTTTTCCTTCACATATAGGTCAAGCATAAGCATATTTTTCTTTTAGGTTTGGAGTAAGGGTTAATCACATAATCAAGGAAGCGTTCTGCAATATGGTCTTGTGAATTCTCATAGTTATGGACAATATCAAAAATTAACCTCTCATAGGATGAAAAGAACAAGAAATCTGAGAATTCTTTCAAGTCTTAGAAAAAGTATTGTGATATTAATAACATGGGTGAAATTTATTTTTTATTAAGTCCTACTCCTGAAATTTCAAACAGTGTGCTTTAAACCTGCATTTTATAATACTGTTATGTTTTATTGCCAAAAGTAACTACATATTGATATTTCAGAAATGCTGCAGGGCCTTTATGTAACTAGTTGCTATTTTACTTCAAAAAAATAAATAATGCTTCCTGTTTTTACTTTTACTTATCTGGAATAAGTAGCTATTGACATCTTCTGAAGCTAGTATAAAGATTTATTTACCGGAGTGCAAATATTGACCAATAGGGAGCCTGGCTCAATGTTTATATTGAAGGACAATAAATTGTGATATTGACTGGGCTGAGACATCAATATTTGCATTGTTGTAAACATTTTTAAAAAATCTCCATGAAATATTCCTTAGAAATTTTCTTGTCATCAGAGTAGCTGAGCTAGAGCTGTTTGGGGAATAGTTTGTTTCTGGCAGTCAGTGGGTAACTTGAAATAGCTATAAATTGTTCTGGTTTCCAAGTTTACACATAGACACATTTTTTATGGTGAAGAATAATGCTGATCATTAGGAGCTGTCAGATGACAACCCCCACCACACCCCCAAAGTAGACAATTTTTCTCCCAAACAGTATTTTGAGCAGAAATATCCTCCATGATCAGTTTATGTCTTGAGAATATCATATTTCAAAAAAAGAAAAAAATTGCCAAAACAGTGAGACATCATTATTTCCAATTAGACTAATTAAAATTTTGAGACATTTAAACTCAGAATTATTTTTTTCCTTTGAATTTTCAGACAAAAGCAGATACTTTTGTAAAAACAATAGGATAGGCAAAATGATAAATTAAATAGTTATTCCCATTAAGAGAGAATATGATCTATATAATATCTTCTCACTATCTATGGGTATTTATCTGTTCACTTTTAATTTTTTAGGTATAAGTGATCTATATATATATATATATATATATATATATATATATAGAGAGAGAGAGAGAGAGAGAGAGAGAGACACACACACATACATATAATATATA
Source organism: Callospermophilus lateralis (assembly GCF_048772815.1). Lineage (NCBI taxonomy): Eukaryota > Metazoa > Chordata > Mammalia > Rodentia > Sciuridae > Callospermophilus > Callospermophilus lateralis. Next base: position 95,456,241 of record NC_135306.1, on the reverse strand, counting down.
TACACACACACATATGCAGCATATGTTTCTGTACATTTATATAGAAAATGAGATTTTTAACTGAGTCTATAGGTACATAGTTATATGACTTTATCAACATATATTCCTTTAATATTATGTAGATAGGAGAAATAAAGCAGTGACAATTCTTGTTACATAGTATATAAGCTAAATTTCTGGTACATTCTTAATTTCTGATTATCTTTGAGTTGGTAAAGTGATAACATCTATAACAAGCCCAGGAATTCTAGGTGAATGGCTTAAGACAACTACTACCACCTTTTGAAGAAGCACAGACTCATTGTCCTAAGGCAAGACTGTGCCTTATTATCTTTGTCAAGAAGCACAATTATGGGCTGTGGATGGCTGAGTGCTTGACTAGCATGTAAGAGGCCCTGGATTCCATCCCCATTATGGGGGCAAAAAATGATAATATCCTGATCAGAGATTAAAAACCTCAGGAAGATGAGCAAATTCTGATATCTATTAATGTTCAAGTGTGAATTTGGATTGAAAATTTGTCATTTAAAAAATATTTCCATCATGGTTGTATTCCCAGATGATGAATTTTTTAAAAAAAGATAGAAAAGAGACACACCTCATTCTCCCAGCAGTTGCTAAAATCTCTCCACCAGACTCTTCTTCAAAGCACCCTGTTCTAAGTTAGTCCCAGGGACTGACAGTGCTTTTAGTGAAAAGGTCTGGAAGGGGAGGCCAAGATGGGCAATGCTAAAGTGAGCCTTTCCTGTAAAATGAGGGGCTTCTGAGAAAGTGGAAATTTTCCTGCCAATAATGGTGCTTGCAAATGAAACATCCAGCTCTTGCTTATAAACTGTGGCAACCCCTGTTCTGCCATCACTAGAAAAGGGCCATTTCAGCAATCTCTTTCGGTATTTTCCCTTTGTGGGTGGCTGCTCAGTGCAGGAAGGAAGTGCTAGATCTCTTCTCAGATAGATGGACCAGCCCAAACACTTGCAAAAGACTGAGCTAACCTCCTGGAACCTCAACACAGGCTCTATTAAAGATGATTATTATAAGGATTAAATTTTTTTTAAGTGTGTGAAAAATTTGACATATAGTAGGAACTCAAAGTTGGGCTCCCTCCCTTCTCTTAGATTTTTATTTGTTCTGGGGAAGAGCAGATAGACACTTTGTTTACCAGTTTTTAAGGTTGCCCTAAAAAAGCAACATAGATTGAGTGGCTTAAACAATGGAAACCTACTGCCTTAGAATTCTGGAGGCCAAAAGTCTAAGGATGAAGGTGTTGGTAAGGTTGATTTTTTTGGAGGGTCTTTCTCCATGGAATAAAAATGTCTACCTTATCCCGTGTCTGCACATAGTCTTCATTCTCTGTGTGTCTGTGCTTTAATTTCTTCTTATAAGGACACCAGACATATTGGGTAGGGTCCACCTTAATGTCCTCATCCTAACTTAATTAAATCTATAAAGACCCTATCTCTAAATACCTGCAAACCAAGGTACTGAGGGGGTCAGGATTTCAGCATATGAATGAGGGGTAGGGAGAACCTCAGCTTATAACCCCCAGGCACTCCCCCATCTGCCTCTCCAGTCCTCCAGTGCATACCCCATCTGACTCTTCCCCTGGAGCCTTGGGGAAAGGGCACAGCCCTCAGGGCCAGGCAAGTTTCCTTGTCTGCCTCTGGGAAACTGCCTTCAATGCCTAGCACCATGAATGTGAGGGCCTTCAGGCCCAGGGCTGTTGGCACAGGTGTAATCTAGGAGTGTTTGCCCCAGTAACATGGTGGTGAACATATCTTCCCAGAGATAAAGAAGATAATTCTACCTGGATAATGAGGAGGATTTTTTCCAGGGCTGATGTCACAGAACAGAGAGCAGGAGCAGGGCAGTGAGCAAAGGGCAAGTATCCCTGCTGGGGCTTTTCTCTGCAACCTGCCTGACCTCCTGGCTTCCCTACTCCTCACCTCCTCCCACCTAGACCCCACTGCTCCCAACTGCCTTGGGCAATAGTGTTTTCTGGCCTACCTGAGGCTCAGAGAACTGGACCCTGAACCTTGCCCTCTTCATTCCTTCACATTGACACTGAGTGAGAGCTGCTGTCACTTATCACACCTTTCATCAGTTTTCCTCACCACCCTTTGGTTGCAGGAATGTGGAAAGCCTCTGTTTCTCTCTCTCTCTCTCTCTCTCTCTCTCTCTCTCTCTCTCTCTCTCTCTCTCTCTCTTTCAATCTCCCCCCCCCTTCTCCTTCTCTCATATTTACAGAGATTACCTTGACATCAAATCTGCAAATCAGGCTTAGCTCTTGTCACTAAAGGACATACATGAGATCATTTATTTTTTACATTACTCCCCCTTCCTCCCCCATCTCTCCTTCAGCCATGCTTGCTGCCAAGCCCCCAAAGCTGTCTGCCTCTGCCTTGACAGATGAGTGTCCCTCTACCAGGGTCTTTACAATTCAAGGCACAGTCCACCCTCTTGTAGATGGTAATCTGGTTAATGTAACCACTCTGACTTACCCAACTGCATCATGAGAGGAATGCAGCTAAGCTCAGGATGTCTTCATCCTAAGAATGTAGACACTTACAAACTAAGAGCTTCCAGGTGCAAAGAAAACCCATAACACTAAAATTGGTTTATTGGTTGTTGGCTGACACTGACCATTAGCACATTTAGTTTCAATCTCTCATTCCTATGAAATAATAGCTTTTAATAACTACAAAGTAGGTGGTAATTTACAGAATGTCCATTTATTTGAAATATTTAACCTAATCTGTAAACTTCATAGTAGATAGTATTTCCTCCCAACTTTGAGGAGTACATGAGATAAATAACTTGCTCAAGATAACTCAATGACAAGCTAAAACTTAAACTACCCAGGTCTATGACAGGACAGGCTACTTATGTATGCTACAGTGGGATATCACTCTGTACTTAATCTCAAGAGAAGCATTTGCAACTATTAGTAGATATTTCCAAATGGGATTGCATGCCTGATCCTTTCCTTGGAAAAAGGTCTTGCATGCAAGATTGAAAAAAAAAAAAGTCAAAGAATGAATATTTAGCAGTAGCACAGAAAAAACAGTAAGGAAAAAACTAGAGAGAGAACACAAAATTACCCACATTCCAAAACTTCTGCACCAGCCATTTGGTTCAACTTGTTCTTGACTCTCTGGTGTTGTACTAGAGCTTTATGTACTCCATCCTTGTATAAGAAGAGGCTTCATACTCAGTGATTCACACTGGGCACCATTACTAGGGGATATCTGAATATGCATGAGGGCACTTTTGGTTATCAGAATGACTGGTAGACTCCACTAGTCTCCAGTGGAAATGGATGCTAAACACCACCAATATGTAGGGTAGTCCCACCCACTGTTGAATCCACTTGACCACAATCTCTATAGTGTCTCCTCTGAGAAGCCAAATGAGAAAGATTCACTGAGTTTAGAAAGCTCTGTCACTGATCTTGGGCTTCTGGAGAATCCAGACTATTCTTTCTGTCCCCATGCCTCTTCCAATTGAACATTCTGAGATGTTTTTCTTCTTTTGTGATGGCTCCTTCTTCTTAAAACAACTCAACCATAGCAACTCCTTTCTCAGATCCATGAATAGGACTTCCTCCTTTCTGTTCCTCCTTAGCATGTATTTATTTTTAAAAATATTCTCTGGACCATTTGAGACCCCTCAGGCTGTCAATGACGGAGAATATGCCATCCAGTGCTCATAGATCATTTATCCTTGTCAGATCTGTCTAACCAGCTTTTAAACCCTTTAGGCAAGGCTCCCCTTAGGTGCAGAGCTGAGTGCCTTCCTCTTGCACAAATAATGGTGAAATAATGACAGTTGTAATCAGAATTGTGATTTTGTTAAGTGAAGTATGCTATGTTTTACAAATGCTTATATTCAACACATTTTGAATGAATAGTGAAGGAACATTGAGCTCATGATCCAGATATTCTGTTTGGGTTCATTTTCCCCTAATAATTTGAAAGGATCATTCTTTTAGCCAGCACTGAGCCTGTGTATCACCCTGAGTGTGCATGTGACTGAGCATAGGACCCTTGAGCTGTGTTTGTATCAAGTCATTTGGGGTTGAAGTTCTGTGAATTTTTGAGGGAAAATTTGTTTTTTGGTTTATATGGGGGAAAAGTACTAAAAAAGACTTTGCAAAGAAATCTGGGAAACTGAAAAATCCCTAACGAATGTGATTTCATGAAGTAAAGTGCAAATGAATCGGGGATTGTGACTCCATGAATTTTTCCCAATATAGAATATCTGAAAATGGATTTAAACTTGAAATAAGTTACAAATCTAAATATTCTGTTAAATAGAGAAATGAAAAATGTGTTAACATATGTGCATGTGTGACCATGCATGTGAGTGTGTCTCAGATTAGCTTATAATTTTATGAGCTTACAATTTGCAGTATGTTTTCATGTTCAAATAGAATACATGGGTGTACATAAAAAGAAACACATGACATGTTGAGGGAGTGTTTGATGTGTGTGTATCTATTGAGAATAAAGTTGAGGAATAATTGGGGCTCTTCATTCAATAAACATTTATGGGGGTGAATGGGACAATATTGTCCCTGGAAACAAGAATGAATAAGACTAAAATTTTAGGTGCTATGTGTGCTTTCTGAAATATAATCTCCTCTTTTGACAAAATCTTTCTACCATTGCACACTGTACATAGAACCTGTAGTTAGTGTTACTTTGGGAATGGAACCACTTTTTTTATCAACCAGTTTGGAGATAGGAAGCCTGGAAACACACAAAGCACACAATGGAGAAAGATTCCTAGCAGAATATCAAACCAAGAGCCATGGAAGCCAAGATGGATGTGAACTAACCAAGAATCCCCAAAGTCTTGGAAGGAACAGTGAGTTTCTCAGTACACAGAAGATTGAGAAGATTTATTTAAACTTAAAGGACAAGTAGACCTTAAGAAGCTGTGAAACTTGGGAAAATCCAAGATTCTGACATATAAAATATAATTTATTTGGCACCTATGGTGTACCATACACTGTTAGCTACTAAACTTAGCATATTTCTATGCTCGTTTTAATGCACGCGTAGATTCGTTTAGCCATCATCACTAGAACTGAACAGAATACACAACAATTTCATTAGCCCAAAACATTTATTCTGCTACTCCTTTATAATCCGGCCCTTTCCCTTCTCTTAACCTCTGTTGTTCAGGTTGGCTACTTTGTTTTTCTACAAGTGCACTCTCTCTTTGCTCTGTCATCTCTGCTCCACTATATCCATTCAGTTAATATCTAAATTTCAGTTTTATGGGTTTTTTTTTTGTTGTTGTTGTTTATATTGTTTGTAGCTTCTAGTTGTATTGAGAATTTCTCTCTTTGTAGTTGTTTCATTCTAAAATCAAAAAGATAGTTTATCTTGGAACTTGTACTATTTCAAGAATGTGTTCTATCAGAATGTAATCCAGGAAAGGTAAGAGAAAAATATCGCAGTAAACTTAAACTTACCACTATCTTGTTCTTTCTTCGAGTTTTTATTACTCTTATTTTTAAACTGCTTATTACCCTTATTAGACTGCTTTCACTGGCTTTTCACATAATTTCTTTATGTATTTTGTCCAGTTGCAATGAATGGGAGATACAATAGAAAGTGCTCACTCCATTGTAAGTGTGACTGCAAGTTCTAAATGTCAAGTTCTTTTGAGTAATATTATTATCACTGTGCACACTCAGTTTTATGTATTGTCAGTGAGCAGACAACTCCCACTCCCCTGTCCTTGATAAACTACACACAGACACAGGAAAACTGGGACCTGTAGTGAGTTTCTCAGTACAGAAATGTAGTAATAAATGCAACTCCAATGTCAGGTACGGGTATCATGAATTTAACAAGGATGGTATCCTTCATTTTAGGGCTCTGAATATGTGTTTTGGTATCGAATAGATTTCTGTCCATAAAAATATAGACAAAAAATAATGTTAACCTAGTAAACAAAATTTATATCCCCTTTACTTTTATTTATTTATTATTCACAGTCAACTATATATTGTATATGATTATATGCCTCAGACACAGAAATGTTATTTAAGGGACCTTTAGTCTGATGGGAGAAAGAGAGAAGCAACCATACCATTTTAGTATAATATAATAAATGCAAATATAAATACAAACTCCAAGCAGTTAGAAGGTATGGTGAATTGGGAGGGCTGGGTGTTATCCTTGGGAGCCTATACTCAATCATTAAGGAAGGATTATTATAAGGAATGAATATAAGCTCTGACCTGAAAGAAAAAAATAAGTTAACCTGAGAGATAAAAGATGTTTCCAGGTATGAGCAAAATCAATGATAAAAGATCCAATGACATTCTTCAGGAATTGTAAGCTGTTTCAGTTGTACTTAAATCCAGTATGGACAAATATGAGGAAAAGTTATAAAGACATAAAGAGATACCAGATCATAATGATCTGTCTAGGGACTTATGCTGCATCTGGCATGCCTGGATCCAATGTCAATACTTGCTTAATATTATTGAAAAAAAAACATATATGTAAACATGTTTTCCAAATTAGAAAGCTTAAAAGATTACTTCAAAGGTTCCTGAAATACAAGTTAATGTAGATTGAAATGAAAAAAAAAAAAAAAGAGGATAGAATCAGAACCCATCTTAAGGGTAGAATCCATAATAGTTGCCAGTGAATTTGGAGTCAGAGAATATTGAGAGTCACTTCTGTAATATTGAACATTATATGTTCAATAAGGTGCCATTAGTTAACAAACAAGAGAAAAATAGAAGAGGAAACTCACAATCTTGGTGTTGGACATATCGGCGATGCCATGTGAGGCATCCAAGTTATTATGTTATGTCAGCCATTGTATACATAAGCATGGGGTTCACAGAAGAGAAATACATGAGAGATGTAAATTCAAGCATCATTGCCATATACCTAGATGCCCCAAACCACAGAACAAATAATACTGTCTGGGAAATGATTAAACAAAGAAAAGAAAAAAGAATGCCTAGGATTTATTTCTGAAGATTCCTAATACATAAAGGTCATACACAATAGAAGCCATGAAAGGAGATCTTGAAAGAGCGACCATAAAGTCAAATGACAATTAGGAGAGATTAGGACATTTTAGAAGCCAAGAGAAGATCATTTGAAGGAGTCAGTGTCAGCCTTGTAAATTGCTGCTGAGAAGTCTCTTAAGAAAATACTAAGGAGCGTGCAATGAATTTGAAAACTTGGCAATCATCCTATGACCTTGGTATGGGTAGTTTCAGCAGAGAGGTGTGAACAGAAGTTACATTGGACTGGTTGAAGCATGAATATAAGGTGAGGAATTTGAGATAGCACATTTGGACAATCATTTCAAGAAGCTTGGCTGTGCAAAGAGGCTGTGAAAAGTGGGGTCAGTGGGAAACAGTGGTGTAAAGACAGACAGTTAAAACACAAGAAAACGTCCATGGAAACAATCCAGTACAATAAAAGCTGGTGACAGTGTAGGAGAAAGCCAAAGTAACTGATGGAGTGAAGTAACTGAAAAGGTGAGAGGGAAGGAATGCATAGGGAAAAAAAATGAGGGGTTGGCTTTTTGACAGGAGGAAGGTACACAAGAATAAAAGTGTGAGAGTTAAGGTATTACAATAAGAGATGGCAATAATGGGTTGAAAATCTCAGGTTTATCAGAAGGAGATTAAAGTAAAAATAAGACTGAAAAGTGTTGGGTCAGTGCATATGAGTTCTCAATGAAAAGTAGAATATTTGTTTCCTATCACTTCACTGAGCAAATGTAGCTGCTCAAACCAACTAGTCTGAGCCTGAGAACAAGAGAGACCAATGATACAGCCCCAGTCAGAGTCTGAAAGCTTAGAACTCCCTTATAGAATTTCTGGTGAAAGTCCATTTTGGAAAAATGAAGGAGCTTGAGTCCTATGTCCATGGTTGATGGCACCAGCAGTAGATACTCCTGCTCAAGTAGTTTCAACCTTGTATCTTCGGCAGCTTCCTCCTCTTTCTGCTTTTGTTCCATTCAGCCTTCAGACTAGTGGACCATGCTGCTCCCAAATCCAGCCAGGTCTCACCTTTTAGTTTGCCATTCCACATACCAATTGTCTCTGGAAATACCCCATAGACACAACCAGAAGTATCTTAATCTTAGAAGTTTCCTAGGCATCTCTCAATTCAATTAGATTGACATTCCAGATTAACCATCACAGGAAGGAGTGACCAGGTCAGTGGAGAATGGCTGTTAAGGTGGAAGAAGGAGTGCTGTTTAATTATTTAGAAGGCATTCACCTTAAAACAGATGCATTTTTAAAAAGTAGCTTTCAAAAGTTTTGTTGTAAAGCAAAGATACTGGAAATAAAATATCTGTGTTATTTGAGAATCAGTAGCCAGTCTATAAGGATACTCATGCTCCCAGACTCAGCCTCACAGTTAGGTGGAGAGTATCTCCCCATGAACTGGGACCTCCCTTTATGCAGTCAAGGTTCTAGAGTGCAGAATAGAAGGACTGGGGAAGGGGAGGAAAAGTTGGCACTTAGTCATAGGAAGGGCAACATGGGATATAAGACTAAGGGAAGTAGGCAGTGACCAGGGAAATTGAGACTTCCAGAGCAGGGCTCAGCAAACTAAAGCCCATAAGCCATGATCAGCCCACGTACTGTTTTTGTACAACCTGCCAACCTGCAAGCTAAGAATAGGTTTTTTGAATAGTTGCTTATGTTTTTTGAATAGTTGAGTGTTAATCAAAAGAACAATATAGTTGGCCCTCCATACTAGCACGTCCTGCATCCATAGACTCAACTATCCACAATAAAAAATATTAGCAAAAAACAAAGACAAAATTCATCTGTATGGATCATGTACAGAACAAACTACTTTCTGTTATTCTTCTTTAAACAATATAGTCTAAGAACTATTTGTGTAGCATTTACAGTGCATAATGAAGTATAAGTAATCTAGAGAAAATGTAATTATACAGGAGAACATGCATAGGTTATATGAAAATACTATACCACTTTTTTATAAGACTAAATATCCATGGATTTTGTGATTCTCAGGAGGTCTAGAATCAATGACCAGTGGTTCCTGAAAGTCAACTGCTATATTATAATATTATATATTATAATATTTTATATATATATATATATATATATATATATATATATATATATGAATCTCAAATTGAAATTTCATTGTCTTTGAATAAAGCTTTATTGTAATGCAGCCATACTCACTTTTGTGTTTTCTTTATCTGTTATGGTGTGATTTGGGCAGAGTTCAATATTTTCTACAGGGGCTGCATGATCTGCAAAATGTGAGATATTTACTATTTAGTCTTTTACAGAAAAAGTTTGCTGACCCTATTTAAGAAAATAAATCACTTAGAAAAGAGTGGTTACTCAGTCCCATGCTAAGGCCTTCAGAGCATTAGAAGATGCTACAGCTATGTTCAGGCAAACTCTTCCTCTAGGCCTTAAACAAAAGAATGATCAAGGCTAAGTACTCCCAGAGGAGTGGCAATGGCTTTCAGCTTTCAACTGTACCCAGATCCAGAGCTCATGTGTTGATACTTGGTCCCCAGAGGTGGAGTTCTGGGAAAGTGATTAGATAATAGGGGTTCAGAACTCATTGATGGATAAATTCATTGATAGCTGAATGGACTACTGGGAAGTAATGGAAATTGTAGGCAGGTGGGGCATGGTTGGAAGAAGTAGGTCACACTGGAGGCATGCTCTTATGGCCCATATCTTCTTCCTGGTGCTTGTCTCTTTTTCCTCTTCTCCTTTTTTTTTTCTCTTCTTCTTCTTCCTCTCCCTCTCTCCCACCACCCTGATTCCAAGAACTTAGGATAGCAGCTTTTCTCAGCCATCCTTTCCTTTTGCCTTGATGCTCTGCCTTACTGGCGCTGTCTGGCTGGGCACAAGATCACGAGCCACTCAAACAGGAACAAACTTTATTTTTGAAACAACCGCCAAATACCACGTTTGCGTCCAGGAAGAATCCTGATCCACCCACGATCCACCCACGCGGCGTTCCGCCGGTTCCTTCCCGCACCCCCAGCGCCAAAACTTCCCCCGGAATTCCCTCCTACTGCACTTTCCCAACCAATGGGAACTCTCCAGGAGTCCCGCAGCAGGCCCAGGTAAACAGCAGGAGTCCGGTATCCATATGAATGTAATTTTTAACATAATCATATCATCTCAATGGCTAGCTGGCGTCACCTTTCAATCAAAAATGCCATGCATCATATAAATTGGCTGTGGCTCCCAGCACCTTACCTCAGGCAAAGAGTAATAGAGCCAGTCATCCAAGACTGAAACCTCTGGCAAAATAAACCTTTCCTTCTTTAAGTTCTAGATGTCAGGTGTTGTGGTCAATTAGTGATGAAAATCTTACCCAATATGCAATTTTATCAGCTGTTTCTGCTTACTGACTCTCATTCTGTCCCCACCTCCCTTCCCCTGCCCCCATCCCCTCTCTTCCCTGCTGCTGACTCCATTTATTGGTTTATGAGCTACTGTCCACCGTCAATTACAACATGGAAGGTGCCAGTCAAGTCCTAATTGTGGCAATTAGTTTGCTGAAGTCGAGAGTTAGAACAGAAATTTTAAAATAACTTGAGATTCATCAGTAAAATTGTTATGTTTTGTCATTTTAAGGACCATTAAAAATGTGGGTGCCTATCAAGTAAAATGCTCTTGAAATTATTTCATCTCTTGAAATTATTGGAAAGGAAGAGAGTTTCTAGGTTTGAAGAAGATTTAAGGAATGGGCATTACTGCAGTTTAAATGTAACAATTGAGGATGGAGGAGGTGGGAATTACCTTGTACTCTCAGAGGTCTGCACAACCCCCCAGACCTAGAGAAGGAAGGAGGGACGGAAAGTCACATGAGCAGATGCATGAGAGCAGATGCATGGTATTTGCTTGATCTCTTTGTGCACTGTAGGTTCCAAATATCTTGAAGCAGGTGATGAGGAGCCCACAGGATGGAACTGACACTGTGCTTGGCATTGCCCTTCTTAGCTGAGTTAAGTGCTTTCTCATTGGAAACAGTTGTGTGAAACTGGCTCCCCAAGGCCAGCTTCAATTCCTCACACAGAGCTGTTCTTTCTTTTGCATGTGGTTAGTGTTTCCACTGCAGAGGTTGCTCCTTCTTCTGCAGTGGCTTGTTTTGTGTTGATGGCAGCACTTTTTCCTCTGCCTGTCCCAGGAAGGTAAAGAGCCTAATCACATTCCGCAATCATTCCCCTACTAATTACAGATAGACAAGGCTGAATCACCAAGCTGATTCTACTTGGAAAAAATTCAACAGGACTGATGATGACATAGGAAAGCTCTCTGAGACACTTCTGATTAGGGCACACTGCATCCTAACTCATCCAGAGGAAGCAGGGACGTTAGCCGCAAGAGCTTTTAACTAAGGATATTTGTGGAAATAGCCAAACCTGGTTCTTTTCTTGTTCACTTCAGGCCTGGTTTGATGTAGGCTCTTTTAATCCCCCTTAGGAAATGTGGAATGAAATCCTTAACCTTAGGAGATTTTGAGAAGTCTCATTATGTGCCCAGAATTTAATTACACATACACACAAATAATGAAAAGAAAGATCTTAAACATTAGATATCTGCTATTTTTTTTAAGTCAGCAAAGAAGTTTCTAAGTAGTTCATTATGGTATCTACCACAGTTATCAAAAATATATTCAGCTTGTCATTCATTCAGTCCTTGGTCCTGTGATCATTTGGTACCTTCTATGTGTTAAGCTGTAGGGTAGATACTGTAGATGAAGGGATAAATAAAGGATTCACTTTTCTTTTGGAACTTAGAGTCCACAACAACACATCACTAGGGACGAAAAAATAAAAATAAAAACAGTGTAGAGGATTGAAAAAGTTTGAGGGTCAAGAAAGGGTTGGAGCATTCATGTCTAAGACAGTTTTGAGAGCTGCATAGCTGCATAGGCATTTGAAGTGAACAAACAGAGTATTAGTTTCCAGAAAAAGGAGACAAGTCAAAGGTATGGTTAAATAAACTGCCTAATATTTTTGGTTTTGGGGTGTGTCCAGTGGGTCTGGGGAGAAAAGAGTTGGTATGTACAAGTCTGAAGAGGTAGAAAAGAGCCAGTCCACAGGAATCTTCACATATCATGTCAAGGAGCTATGTGGAATGGTAAAAGTGTTTAGAGGTGAAGCTGATTCTTAGTTTGGGAAATTATTTTGGCAATAGTAAAAATTAAAGGCATGAATATCTGCAAAGAGGATGTCATAAAAATCCAGGGTAGTCCAGGCATGGTGGCATTACACCTTTATACCCAGTGTCTCCGGAGGCTAATGCAGGAGTATTTCAGGTTCAAAGCCAGCCATAAGCCACAGCAACTTAGCGAGGTCCTAAGCAACTTAGAACCGACCTCTAAATTTAAAAAAAAAAAAAAAAAAAAGATGGGATCTGGGGTTGTGGCTCAATTATCGAGGGGACCTGGGTTCAATCTCTGGCATCAAAAACATAAAAAATAAAAATAAGAGAAAAAAATCCAGAGTAGTTGATAAGGGCTTAAATTAAGAAAGTAATAAATATGAGGAAAAGAAGCAAACAGACTGGAAAGCTCTTAAAGATTTAGGAGCAATAGGATCTGTTGATTGATGGTGAGCAGTAACAGAAAGACAGCAAACAAATGTGACTCAATTTTACCTGAGGAGGATGGGAAGTTGGCATTACAGCCAACAGAGATGAGCTGACATAGGGCCCAGAGTAGATTTGGGAGCAGGATAAGCTCAGTCTGCAGTGTCTGGGGCACACAGAGATGAGGCATTCCCATGAGCCTGGATTTCATTAGCATCTCCTTAGATGGTAATACAGATGTAAAATCATAAGCATAGCTGATTTTTTCCAATGTAGGGATGAGATTTAAAGCACAGATGAACTGGAAAGAGTGTATAGAAATAGTAAAGAAAGAATCTCATAAGCTGCCATTATTTAGGGTTGAGTACCCCAGACTTTTTCTGTGATTTGTTTTCTCTAACATTGGTTATCTCCCATGTGTCAATCACCCTTCTATTCACATGTACTCTCATGAAATTCTTAAACCCAACCTCTGAGTAATAACAGAGTACCTACTCTTTACTAAGGAGGGAACTGAGGTTCAATAACTTCCTCAAGGTTACCTGATTTATAAGAGAAACAACAACAATCAGGATTCAGGAACATTATGCTTGTGTTGTTTTAATATATTGAATTCTACCCAGGATCCAGGTGTGTATGGGTCAGATTTTACCTGAAACAAAAAAGTATATGGATACAATTAGGAGCATATCCAATGAAAGAGTAAATCAGTTCTTTTCCATTCCAAACATCTTCTTTCTTATATATTTGCGTGGTTGAAGATTTCACCTTTTTATAGTGGAAATCAGAATGGAGAGCTGAAGAATTTACAGATAAATGGGCAGGATCTGGGCACATGTTTTAAGCAATATAATTTGGTATAAAGGAGCTATATTGGCAGATTTTGAGAACTATTTGCAAATATTTATTCTTTCATAATCAAAGGCTATAATTACACATGACAAATACAAAGGTTTTCAGCCACATCTCCTTTACTCTCCAGACTCTAATGATTTTGCTCCAATAGGTTTTCTAGTTTTCTGTGGATCTTTCTGTGTGGTTTCTGTAGATATTCCTTTATATACATGGACAAATCTGCATTCTTTCTCTGTGTTTTATTCACCTTTCTTATTGCTTCAACCAAAAGACCTGACAAGAACATTTTTAGGCAAGAAAAAGTTTATATGGGGGCTCACAGTTTTAGAGGTCTCAGTCCATAGGTGGCCAGCTCCATTCCTTGGGGACTGAGATGAGGCAGAACATCTTGATGGAAGAGTGTGGTAAACAAAAATGAATCAGGATATACCAACCAGGAAGCAGAGCGATGTGTAGGAAAATAGAGTTCCCATCTCTACAGACAAAATACAAACCCAAAGGGCATGGCCCATCCACTCACCTCCTCTAGCCACATCCTACCAGCCCATAGATAATGCTATCAGTGGATTAATGCACTGATTGGTTGAAGTCTTTCCTAATCTAATCATTTTACTTCTAAGTTTTCTTGCATTGTCTCACATACGAGGTTTTATAGGACACCTCTTATCTAAACCATAACATGAGCCAATTGCAAATGCACAGATTGTATTTCTATCAGTAGTGCTAATAGTACTAAAACTGGATTTTGATATGAAACTTGATTCTCTCCTTCTGTTAGTGGATGGGTCCTGTGCAATCTGTAGGTCTCTGCAGCCAAAAATGCTTATTTTGGTGTTAGCAGCTAATCACAGTAGGGGATACCTACTGGGGTCAACTCCAAGGGTCCCAGCTGACAAATCTAGATTTTTCTTCTCTATTGAGTGGCACGTTGCACCCCTCAATTTTGTAGCTCTAAATGATAGACTATGCTCTTCATTGTTGCAACAGATCATGCAGCTCACTGCCAACTTCTTTCCAGGTTCTTGTCTCACAAATCCAAAGAATAAAATTCACAGGATAATGGAAGGAAAGAATGAAAGGAGTAGGATTTATTTAAGTGAGGAGAATAGAAACAGAACTCCTGCAAGGGAAAGAGAAGTTCCCAATAGGGGTTGCCATTTTAGTGTGCTAGTCTATTAGTATATATAACACTTGGATCAATGTTATTGGTCTAAATATATGCTAATCAGGGTATGGAAAACTACCAATGCTATTGGCTAGCCCTGTAATCCCATTTTGGTCTGCCCCACTTATTCTCCTGTGCTCCTTTGGGAAGGAGGAAGTTGAAGTCTTCTGATTGGATACACAAGGTTCTAGAGCCTGCATCTGCATTGGGCCCTGTCCAGGCCGCCACAGGTGACAGGTAGGTTCACCCTCTCTCCACATTTCTGCCCCCACAGCATAAAAGGCTTCATGCATCCACAGACAGTTCTCACTGTCTGTGTACTACAGCCAGCCAGGACCACCACTGGGCGGTTCCGCCATCACTTCTTGATTGGGATTTGTGGCTTGGTTGTGTGGCTTTTCAGGTGAGGAGTCATGTCAGTACCTCATAATTTTTTCAGAACCTGATTGAATTTACTTATTATGTTATCTTAACTATGATTTTACCCCATCTCAGATTTGTACTCTCTGCCTTCCCAAAGTGGCAACCATATCATTGAGTTTTGCTTGATTCGCATAAAATGAAATGCACCAAAAATTGGTATTCATAAGCATAGTTTGCATTCTGCTCTGTTTTTGAGAATGCTAATTGCCAAGGAAAACCCTTTCTTTGCTTCTCTCTAAAATGTACAAAGGGCCCCTGGTTCATCACCCATTGGAAGTGGGCTCCCAGGGGCATGGCAGAGGCTTACATATTCTAAGCATTACAACCTAAGTTTTGGTGAAAAGGAATTGCCACTTTAAGCAAAAAAAATGAAGTCCCCAGATCTGCATGTCAAATCATGGAAGGATTATGCCTAAGTTCCTTCACTTCCCACACTCTGCAAAATATATAAACTGTAGCTCTACAGGTGTGTTATGTTCTTCTACCTCTCACTGGCTGTATTTTGAGGACTTTCTGTTTTTCTTGTGAAGGTGTGTGTTGATACATATTGAGTTCTGACTCACTGATGGGTGGGATCCAAAAGACCTTAGCAAGGTTGATGTTGATTTTGTTGTATCCTAGGCTGCTTTCAGAACTCTTTTAAGTAGACATAGAATTGCTCCAACTTAGGGAAAGCCCAATCACACATGTACACACACATACATACACACACAAAAAAAATTTTCCAGAGGTACAAAACCCCTAGTGTTTGAGTTCAATGATTCTCAGGTTAAGAATCTCACTCTCCAAAGTACCGTAATGGCTAAATTATGGACTGGGTACAGTCTGCTTCCCAATGGTGGTGGGAGTCAAGTGTTTGAGGTAGTTGCTGTCTGTGGATCTCTTATCTAAGTATGTGCACCATCTACCCATGAAGACCTTAACCCCTTAGGTTCATTGTCCTATATAGGATCAAAAACACAGGAGTTACTGCATTAACCCTTTAGAAACCTCTTAACTAAATAGAATTTTCTTAAATGAATCTAGGCAAGCAATTCCAAAGCAATTCAATTCTTCACATTTCTCAGCACTCAAGCCTAGCTTATATCTCCAGAGACTTAGAAAAAGGAAAATCAAACGCCAAGAGTCTGAGGTAATGTGACACTGTGGAGTTCTATATTTATCCCCTATCAATGTCTTTCAGATCAAATTGGCTGAGTTTACAAATCAAAGGCTGATTTATTTATTTATTTATTTTTATTTTTATATTTTTTAGCAGCCATCAGCTGCACTACTACAAATACCCAGGTTCCAGACATCAAGCTGTGAACTCTTAAACACCCAGCTGTGTGCTTTCTGACTTTGATATCGTTCCCGTTCCCCATAATAGAAGATCTACATGCACAACTAAGCAGATAGGCCCCCAAAGAAGGCCCACAGAGGAAGAGCACCCAGCTCTCAGGGCTGAGCGGCATCTGAAGTTGAATCTACCAAGTAAACCAGGGTCATGTTATTCAGGGAAGAGACTGGCTGAAGAAATGCACATGGCCTGGCTCTGTGATATACAGAGAATTCATTGACATGACTACATGGTGGGCTACAACTTCTTTTAATAGGAATCTAACTATGTTCCCTGAAAAGTTCTCAGCAAATATATTAAGGGGATTTTTTCCTTCTATATACCTATAAAATATTACATTTTATATATGCACATTCATACATATTCAAACATATACATATATTCAGTTCTACTATCAAATGAGTTTTTAATATATACTAGGATCTATGCTAAACATTTTGCTGAGAGGAACACATACCCCACACATAATTTATAGTTGGCATTAGTTTTTGTAAGTTTTTTTTATTGAATCTATATTTATTGCTTTATGATGGAATCAGGTTAACAGATTAATTTTGAAATTCTCAGTTTGCATTTCTATCTTTAGCAGTGGGCCTAGTGAACACTGAGGTTGTTTGGGGAATATCTCCTTGCATTCAGGACATGGTGCAAAAGGAGCTCTGACAGAATGGAGGGGCTTAGCAACCTGCAATGCTTATGTATCCAACAGAAATGATTCTGAAGGAAATGATGAGATAAATTTTCCAGGAATAAGAAAAGCCTGTATAAAATAGAAAGCTGAGAGTAGCAAGTATGAAGTGCCATCGGGATATTGCAACATACACACTCTGTGACATTAGCTGCTGCCGCACTGGTAACCCACATTAACCTGTTTAAAAAGATTCTTCTTATAGGCTGGACCCAGTCATCTAGAACAATTCAACCTGCCTCCTTTCCCAAAGATGTCCCGTAGGTTTAATGTCAAAAGTAATTTTCACATCAACTATTTCTGGCCTGTTCTTCAGTTTACAACAGGTAGAAATATATTTGATCCCTGCAGAAATTTTTCTATGAAAGATAGCTTTTAAAAATCTCCATTCTTAGAAAGATCATCCAGTTCCTCTTTTTGCTAGCTTTGCTATCTGCATCTGAAGGAAACTCAATGATAAATATGTGTGCATGTGTGTGTGTGTGTGTGTGAGCACATTTGTATGATATTTATAACCTTTTATTTTTAGTTATGTAATTAGAGACATTTCTCAAGTCCTCTGCAGGTCTTACCTGGGTTATTCAACTATAGTCAAGTTTTTTTTTTTCTTTTGAGAAGAAGTGATCCTGAGAAATAGTATTTCTTGTAAGTCAAATCCTATTTTAAGTGAAGGGAGTACAGCTTTCTAATTAAAGGATATATGAATAATCCTTTGTAAAGTTTATTATTATTAAGTTCCTACTGGCAAAGCAGAGATATGATTATCCTTTCATTTCTGAGTTGAGATTTTCTTGTATCAAGGATCTTGTATATTAAAATGTACTCAAACTTAGTTTAGACTTCAGTTCAAAATAGCTACCATTTATTGAAGGCTTACTATGCTCTAACTATTTCATGCTTATTTGCTCACTTAATGCTTGCAATAATCTTGAAAGGTAGCATGATGTTCCCATTTTACAGAAGAGGAATCTGAAGCAGACAGAAGTAAGTTATCATCTTGTACAGTCTTAGGGCCCAAGGTGCAGGAATTGGAATCGATGGCTACCCGACATTGCAGCCTGGAGAAGTGAATGTACTATCTCTCTTACCTATTAATCATTTTGTGCCAACCTAACATCAGACCCTCAGATTCTGTGTCAATTATTCAAATTAATATCATGCCATACAGGGCTAAGGTTGTGGCTCATGGGTAGAGCACTTTCCTAGGATATGCGAAACCCCAGGTTCAATCCTCAGCACCATGTAAAAATATATAAATAAAAAATAAAGGTGTTGTGTCCAACTACAACTAAAAAAATAAATATTAAAAAAAATCATGCCATACAAACATGTTTTAACATCAGTAGTTTTGGCCTGGTGTAGCAGATTCTGCTAACTGGACTATGTACAGCCCCAGTTTTCTTAGCACCATCCATCCTAGTGACACATGGATTGCAATGATGCCACCTCACTGTGGCTCTATTTGAAGGGTCTTGGTCTAAGCAACCAGGGTTTCAGGACAGCGCTAAGCCCTCATGTGGTATAGGATGAGGTTATCCTTTCCCCATAATTGGCAAATGTTGACCATGGATCCACAGGAACACCATCAGCCTCTAGTCTTCCTTGAAAACATCTTTAATTTCTGGCCCTAAGTACCTTCTTCATCTGACCATAAAAATCAGACCTCCTTGTAGGAACAGAAGCACTAATCATTCCTCTATCAAGAGGCTTTGGGATACCTTATCTCCCACTAACTGAACAAAACCATGTCTTCCCTCAGTTTAAATGCCAAATCATATGTGTTCCTCAGTGAAGACACTGGGCGGGGCATCAGAGACCTGTCCTGTAAGCAGCAGTTTCTTTGTAGCTCAGTCTAGACTAAGCAGGAGCATCTTGGTGCCAACTAAGATTAAGATCAGAGGCTGGGGTTGTGGCTCAGTGGTAGAGCGCTTGCCTAGCATGTGTGAGGCACTGGGTTTGATCCTCAGCACCACATGAAAAAATAAGTGAATGAAATAAAGATATCATGTCCATCTACAACTTTAAAAAATTAAAAAAAAAAAAAAAGAGTAACAGCAGAATCAGTAGTTGTAGTGCTGGCCTAGTTCTGGACCAGTACTGCTACACAGAGTATTTTAGCTACATTGTAAAATTAATTTCTAGAAACTTTGAATTCTAGGATTCTATATTCTGTATTATTTTTTTTTCAATTTCTGAGGTCCATCGATTTTATCTCAGCTGGTATATATGCCATAAAAATATTAAGCTAGGCGACAGCTGTGTCCTCTCCTCTCCAACAGCTACAGCTGCTCTCCTGACGAGTTTATTCTTGGGTGAGATAAAAATGATAATCGTGGCTATTATTGTTTTCAGTTATAAAGAATTTTAGTGCCCAATCTATGAACTTAGAAACTTGGGGTTTTCTTTGTGCTTTGATTGTCAACCACTGAGCTCAACACTTTGGACAATATGAAACTCCTGAAGGGATTTGTGGACAGGTGTGGTTTCATATTCAGCTCGCTTCATTTAGCTGTTTTGGTTGTCATATTGCACTTAATGAAATAGCTGTGTTCCTGAAAAGTTGGCTGTAAAACAAATTTCTGTTAGATAAATCATACTTCATCATTGATCTACATTTTTAAATTAAGGATGCATTCCCCTGAGGAAATAATTGGCCTCAAGACTAAATATAAATTATACTGAACACTCAATAAACCTTTTAAAATCACACATTTAAAGAAAATCTTTTCTGTTAGAACACTAATAGGGATGATGCATTTTTAAAGTCAGGAAATACAAATATTATGCTAAGGACAGTTAGCAGAAGCAACATTGTCTTAGAAATAGATCCAGGTGAAGATTAGTGAGCAATATGGAATTTCTGTTTATATTTTTTAACTGAATTCAACCTGTTCATCTTGTCTATCAGTCAATCACTGAATTAATAAAAAGTTGACAATTTTTAAATTATGTAAACCAGTATATTTTTTTGGTGCCTTAAGAATCAGAGATGTCTGAGATCTGGCTCCTATTTTCCAATAACTTCAAATACACCTTCAAGATAATATCAGAATGTATCACACAAAACAACTCTAAACTGTGGAACCAACCAAGATGCCCTTTAGTAGATGAATGGATAAAAAAAATGTGGCATATATACACAATGGAATATTATTTAGCAATAAAAGAGAATAAAATTATGGCATTTACAGGTAAATGGATGGCACTCGAGAAGATAATGCTAAGTGAAGTTAGCCAATCTCAAAAAACCAAATGCTGAATGTTTTTTGTGATATAAGGAAGCTGATTCTTAGTGGGGTAGGGAGGGGGAGCATGGGAGAATTAGAAAAACTCTAGATAGGGCAAAGGGGTTGGAGGGAAAGGGATGGGGCAGGGGGTTAGCAAGGATGGTAGAATGTGATGGACATCTTATCCAAAGTACATGTATGAAGACACGAACTGATGTGAACATACTTTATATATAACCAGAGATATGAAAAAATGTGCTGTATATGTGTAATATAAATTGTAATGCATTGTGCTGTCATTTATTTTTAAAAAATGAATTAAAATATTTTTTTAAAAAACAACTCTTAGAAGCCACAGTTACAGTTGCAGTAACAGTGGCTTGGTAATGGAGGGACCCCAGTGTGCCTTGTCACCAGTGGGACTTTTGACCTTGGATTCTTCTAAACATCTACTTCCCAAATGACAAAGAAGGAACTGAGCTAAATCACTAATTTCTGAGCTTAACTACAAATGAGGATTTCCTGATAAGTTATGAAAACTCCTCATCCCAGGGAACTCCGGTTTATTAAGTATGAGTGGAACCTAGAAATCTGTAGCTTAAACAACCATTATAGGTAATTCCACTTCAGTATAACTGTGTCCTAGCGTAGCAGCTGTGGAGTTATAGAACCATAATACCCCTTTCAGCTCTTTAAAATCATGTATGCTTTTAAAGACTCCATGAACTCAACACACAACAAGGGTGCAGGATGTTAAGGGACACTGAGAGTTAAAAGGGAGTGTATTTACACTGCATTAGTGTTATTAGAATTGCCATCACACTGTACAAAAAACTGGTTGCCTTAGAAAAATCAAAATGTATTGTCTTAAAGTGATGGGGACTGAAATCAAATCATGAGGAGGTCCATTCTTTCTCTAGCAACTATGGGAACTATGAGAACTCTGTCTCCTGCCTCTTCTAGCTTTTGGTGTTCACTGGCAGCTCTTAATGCATGCCTCACTCCAGAAATGTGGCCGCCTTCACCTTGTAGGTCTTCACCCTGCCTTCCCTCTGTGTATTTTTGTCTGTGCTCCTTTTTTAAGGACACCACTCCCATTGGATTAAAGCCTACCCTGTTATCATATTTAGCTTGATTGCTTTGTAAAGACTTTTTTCCCAGATGTGGTCTGAGTTACGTGTGGTTCAGTGTGAAGCATATCTTTTGTGGGGATACAATTCATCCCAAATTAGAGTATTCCATGGTCAAGTTGGAATTTGAAATATAGGTTCTCTTTGCTTAGGTAGACAGAAGGAATATAAATGGTTGGTGATAAAAATAATCTATCCTCCTATTTATCCAAGACAAAAAAAAATAACATAACTTGGTTTGAGAATTGTCATTGCTTCAGGGGGTAATAATATTGACTGTAGTAGCTAACACCAGCAGAGAATTCACCCTGAGTCTTTCACTTTCCCCACCATAGTCCATCTGTTGTCTCCCACAGCAACACTTAAGGCGTGTCATATTAGTGATGCAGGGGAATTAGATAACTTCTAGCATGAAGCTAGAAGGCCAAGAATTGGCTTTGTCTGATTCCATCTATTTGCTTTTTACAATGACAGTCTGTTTTTCGAAGAACTAATGCAAGATGAATTTGGATGAGTAAATCTGGGCTTCTTTTTGGAAAGCTTTGGTAACCAGTCAGTGGAATTTGTGTTTAATGTTATAGGACATAGGAAGGACGTAGGAGCCATTTATAGCCTCGAAAGAGGTGTGACATGAAGAAAGGGATATTTTAAGAAGATGAGTGTGTCGTTTCCACCCAAAGATACATTTTCTTAAGAAGAGGAAGCAGACCTACAAATGAGATGCTCTTGACCATGAAGGGTTTCTTTTCACTGGGTTTTATCAAGTGGTTTGCCTCTTCTCCACTTGTGTCTCTTAACAAGAATACTTCAGCACTTTAAAAAGTGTACTCAGCTGAAATTTTTTCCTAAAATAATCTTTTAAGTTCTTTATACTAGTGATAAAGCTAATTCATAGCCAGAGTATATAGGTTGCTAGATGAAAACATTCTTAATATCTCTAAAAATTCACGTATCAGCCTCATTTCTGGTGAATCAAAGTTTAGCTTTCTGTGGGTACAGTGATCATCTTTCTCTCTGGCTTTGCCATATTTGCCTCTAGTGGAAGAAAAAAAAGTATGCCAAGAGAAAGGTGAAAATAATGACAACAAAAAATAAAATATATAAAGTGCTTTAATATATACATAAATCATTTTCACAGGCCTCACCAAATGTCATACAAAAGTTTACACATAGGAAGTGTTGGGAAATGAAGTCATCATGGTTCCTCTGAAATTCTATACTGGTCTGGGGAACATAGGATAGTAAAATCAAGTCTCATTGGTTTTGGAAGGAAAACTTAAATGCAAATCCCCTCATTTCAGTAACAGACATCTGGAGCAGTAGAGACCATATGTCTCCCTCAGGTCTTCATTCAGTCAACTTCCCTCCTTACAGAAGATCCCTTAGCAAGAATAGGTGAACTTACATCCACATTCATATGCCTAGGTTCCCACAAAAAAACTTGACCAGATCTTCATTTTGATTACACTAACATTTATGTATTTGCCTTTTAGCTTTTTCCATTATCCTCCCAAGATGCTTTTCTTTTTGAATGTCCACAGAGCCAGCTGATCAAAGGTTGTCTCAGTATGGTCACACAAGAGTACAGTTGGATGGCAGAATTAAAAGAGATATATGGACTTCTGTTGGAGAGAAGAATAGAGGTCAATAGAACCTGTGCCTTTTTGTTCTCTACTTTGGGTGGTGTATGACACAGCCCCTCAGGAGACCTCAGGTTCTGTAGTCACTGCTGTGACACTGGAGCTCCATCCAGAAACAGCTGTCCAGAGCTAATTTATTTCCTAATGCTGCAGCACTGTTAATTTATAAATTACACTGGTAATTCGAGCTATTATTAATTTCAGATGGTGTAGGGCAAGCCTAATTAAAATATGACACCAATTGCCACACATATGTACCAAGGACTACCATTTAAAATTAATGGGGATATTAAGTGTGACACTGGACTTCGAGATGCTCTGCTCAGTAATTATAGCATTCGTGCAATGAGCCATCTGACAAATGTAGGCCTGTGGTTGGGAGAAATAAACAAAGGCAACATAAGAGGAATCACAGATTCCTCACTTAAGTCTCATCTCCTCCTTTCCTCCACCCTTTCTCAAATTGGGATTTTACTTTTCCCCCTGAAGATGTGTATAAAACAGTAATAATAAAGCCCACTGAGACAAATAGACCTTCTTATAAACTGGGTCCATGAGTGTGTCTGTGTAAGACTCTCTCTGAGCAAGACTTTCCTGTTTTCTAATTAACATGATCCTGTTTCTTCTTGTGAATTTAATGATTTTTCTTGTTGTAACAGACATGAACTATTTTTTTCCTTTGTACGTAATAAAGGAGTGATTATTATATATATGAATGTTATATATAGATGTATGCATGCTATACAGAGATGTATGTATGTTATATATAGATATATGTGTCTATATCTATATATATGTACATGTGTTTATGTATATATATATATATATATATATATATATATTTATATATGTAACTCTCATATATATGTGTGTGTGTGTGTGTGTGTGTGTGTGAGTGAGTGTGGGTGTGTTCATATTTCATAATGCATAAGAGTACCTGAGGAAATGGCTCAGGTTGAACTGGTTGCTGGCTGGTAGCACAGAACTATCATGACCAAGAAGCAGCAGCAGAAACGAACAAATAGTGACCCTTTTTTACAAGATTTTTGTTGTTGTTGTTATTACTATTGTTTTTGTAACTCTTGACTTGACCAGAATGATGATCTTAGCACTGTCATAGAACAAATGCAATCATGACTAACATATCACATATATCATCCTTTGAATCATATTGATTTCTTTGAGTTATCAGTTTCATTCTCTGGGTCAGTAGAAACATGTGGCCTTATGGAGTTTTATGACCTAGAGAGAAATGTTCTTTAGTTACCTTTCTGAACTGTTCCTATGACTATGACTTCAGTCCTCCTGAATCTGGACTTCCAGATGATTATAGGATTAATAGCTAAATCAGAAGGTTTGCAGCACATGAAAGTTTCAAAGTCTTTTTATACATCATATATATATATATATATATATATATATATATATATATATATATATATATGTATGTATATATAGTTGCTCTAAATAACCCCATGAAATATTAGGACTATTGGGTACATTATATTGAGAAAATGTTTCTCAGTTGGTAGGGACAATCCCAACTTAAGCCTGCTGATAATAATTTCCTTTTAATAGTATCCTGGTTTAGGAAATTGTATACTACTTGTCTTCATTTAACTGAGAAGGGAGGATAATCCCAGAATGTAAGCAGTTATTTTTGTTGTTTATTTTCCTTCGTCAAGGAAGCTTAGTTTAGTGTGGCTCTGGGAGAGAACTTTAGAACCTGTCCCCTAGGCTTCAATATCTTAGTCTTCCTATAATTGAATGGTCTTGGATAAACATCAGGTAGGAGTTGGGCACATAGAGGGTCTTATTAGTCACAGTTTTTCTCATTAAAGATATTGAATCTTGGGAAGATTAAGTGACAGTGAGGTTTACAGCCAGGTGTTATTTTTTGAGTTCTGCTTGAGGTTAGAAATCGAGAATATGGCCCCCCAGTTGCTTTGTCTTTAGCATCTTATACTCCAGAGCTCTAACAGATCAACATTGAATAAAATTGATTTTTTTTTCTATAAATTGATTGTCTCATCTAAAAACAAAGTTACATTTATCACATTAGCATTTCTGCTGTCTTTGTGGCATGTGTGTGCATGCACGCATGTTGTGTGTCTGCCAATGTGGCATTTTTAATAAGTTCATGCCCAGGAATGCAATCAGCAGCAGATCTACATTCAAGACTCAGTCTAAATGATGCCTTGAGATTAGAAAAAGTTAAAGTGCCTCACTCAGATCCCAGAATGGGACCACTTGGTAATATCCAGGCAGTGTAATTATTAATTACTTATAGAGTACCATTAGTTATCTAGGCACCACACTTAGTTCAATTAGGAGCACAAACATTTCAGTAGGTCCACTGGGGAGCCAGGGAAATTTTGGTGGTGAAAGGGGTAGGCAAGGTGGAGTAGGAGAATCTACTTAGTTCCTAAGGATCTGAACTGACAAGTGGCACAATTCTCTTCTCTACAGACATAACCATTTTATACTTCTCTTTCTAAATTTATACTCTTTGTCTTTTTTCCCTCCTATTTCACTATACCTCACTGCTTCTTCTGCAGCTGTTGGCTTTGTGAGTGAAGATGAATACTTGGAAATTCAGGGCATTACCCGGGAGCAGTCTGGGGACTATGAGTGCAGCGCCTCCAATGACGTGGCTGCACCAGTGGTGCGAAGAGTAAAGGTCACCGTGAACTGTAAGTCGTCTCGCCAGTCCCCGACCCTTCATGTGCATGAAGCTGGCCTGCTTTCACAGCCACAACAACAAGCCACTCAGCAGAATCAACTGCTGACTCAGGATGAAAAAGAATACAGGACCATTTTCCACATTCTGCTTTCAAGACCAACAGGGCCAAAGTGACATTTTTGTCAAGTCTAGAAGTCATAGTGTCAAACACACACAAAAAAAATCCTTAAAGTGTATTAATATAATACCAAATGTGACATGACTGGGAGATTATCAAATGGCATTCAATGCATAAGTTATATAAGTGCATTTGGAGAACCAAAGTTTCCCCATAATTTATTCACACAATGTGGTGAGACCCCCTTCTATGTATGGATATCATCCTTTTATAATTATAGATGTTGACATTCATGGTATGCATTCAAATTTTAAATTCAAACAGATACATTCTCTAAACCTGCGTACATGTGTATCTAAAAATTTGACTTTTACTAATAGAGGTACCAGATCCACAAAGTTTGGGAGTCACTGCTGTGCATACCTCATTCTGCTTTGTCAACCATCCAAATTCTCTCTGACATTGATACTATTTAAATTCCCTACTTCTATACCAGTCTTTTTTCTCTGGGTTCTCTTTTTTTTTTTTAATTTACATTGATTGACTCAGTTTCCTATGGCATTCTGAAGTTTAACCGTATTGTTTATGAGGCAGGAAATCTTATGGCAGAACAAAACCCAAGAACCAAGCCAGCAACAAGAATCCTTTCCATTCAATACTTGGGTGGGTGGGGGTACAACAAGGATACTGTACTACTGGGACCTAGGTAATATGAAGCTCTTTAATGAGTAAGAAAGTACATTTAACAAGGCTATCAGTTTTATGCTATTATGATATTTTTTACTCTATCACAATTTTAAAAGGACTTAAAAATTATTTCCAACTCATAAAGATGAACCTAAAATGTAAAGAAATTGAAGCAAAGGAAAACTATATTAAGAAAAATGAGTAAAAGCTAGGGAAAATCAGCACATGAAATACATACCACTAAGTGGCTAAGTTCAGGTCCTGTATATAGCTTTGAATTGGTAGAGCAAAGAGAAGAAACATCACTTGCTTTAAAATGTATGCTGTCCATAAGATAAAAGCAATTTATTTGCTTGGGAGAAACATGGCTTTTCCTGGCATTGAGACTGTAGAGAAAATTCTCTTCAGGTGTCTTCACAAATGGAACATTTTGAGATAACTCAACACATCATGTATGATATTATTTCTGCAACAAATAGAACAGCAAGTGTATTGTGTCTTCTTCTTTAATACCTCTCAGTGCAAACTGTTGGAGTGTCATGGATAGTTTGGTAAAGACTTCAAATGAATGCAAACTAAGTATGTAGCTCTAGTTTGGTTTGGCTGAATTCAGGGATCCATGTCAGAATACTTAGAAAAATGACTGATCTGTAGATCCTTCAGGCAATTTTCCATGAATATTATTTCTTGTAACTGAGCTTTTGATGGGAATTGAATAGTTTGAGGTTATATACTTTGGCAAGAACCTGGTGTATAGAAATTCTATAAGGCTGATTAAAGTAGCTGACTGTCAACCTATGAAGTATAGGGTTGATATGTTGGCATCATCCTATGAAAGTTAACAAGTTTTCACTGGAAATATACCTGAATATCTGGTCATCCCACCTCTGCACAGAGGAGAACAGAAGCAATCTATGTTAGAAAGATCATGCTTTTCCTTAGAATGACATTGAAAATGTTTTCATTCTCTGGCACAATTTACAGCAATTTGACAGAGCAAGTTAACAAAAGTAGGGCAGAGAGTAACCAACAAACTCCACGGATGAATAAGGCAGGCGTTTTCTTTTGAAATGCACTTTGAAATGCGATGGAATATCTTCTCTCTGCAGATCCACCATACATTTCAGAAGCTAAGGGTACAGGTGTCCCTGTGGGACAGAAGGGGACACTGCAGTGTGAAGCCTCAGCAGTTCCCTCAGCAGAATTCCAGTGGTACAAGGATGACAAAAGGTAACGTTCTCTCATCTCCAGTCCTCATCCTTTCTCCTCAGAAGAAAGCTTTTTCTCAGATTCCTGATTCCAGATGTTTGCAAATAAATTCCAGTAAAATTCTCTTCTAAGGTTCTCCTACCTATAGGGGGAAATAATTGCAAACAAGTCTTTCCTTAACACCAATAAAATTCAGCTAGGTTTTTTATGTCACCATGCAGAATTATGAACAGGCCTGAAAGGTAGCATATTTTTAGGAAAGCAAAAATTGCCAAAGAAAGGCCACCAGAAAATTTCGAAAGGCCAGCAAATTTTTTCCAGGCCAAGAAAATAATGCGTTCTGCTTGAAGCTATTTTTAACACATTCTCAGGCTTGCTTTAAAGGGTGACTGAGGGGTTCTGGGAGGGGTGCATAAGTTAGCTGCAGCTGGCAGTTCTCCACTTAAATTCCAGACACCATCAGTAATGCGTGCAAGAGTCCATGACCTGATTTAACCTTTCCTTTGTGTCCAGGTTGTTCTTTCTCTGTAGGAGAAAAAGGATTGGGGTTATTCCCTTCCTCCCTATTGTTGCAGTCATCATTGGGATATTTGTTGTGAGTCACTGAAGATGATCATTTTGAGGAGTTATCAAATGGCATGTCAGTGCAGGGATCAGCAACTCAGTACAGCCAGGCAACATGGCAATTACTGTTATCAAAGAGCTATTTTTAAGGTGGATGAACAACAAAAATAAATGTGCAAGTGCTGTCTGTTCAGAATATTTTCATAAAAATGGAGGTGTTGGCGCTAGGAATGCAAAAATGTCCTGCGGTCTATTGGTAGAAGAAGAAGGAGTGAGGAGGCTGGGGGCTGATTAGGGGAAAAAAAACAGAGAGGGAAATCAAAGAAGAGAGATGTGAGAAATTTCAGCAATTTGTTGCCCATACACTATTTGATGTACCACAACTAATTTGATGCTACATACACTAAATTCAATGCATCTTGGTTTTCCTTAAGTCAAACATGGAATATTCTTCTACTTTTTGAATCAATAAATGAATTTCATTTAGGACTATCACACACAATCGTAAGATTCATTACCTTATTAATCATAACCCCTCCAAGTGACAAGCAATCCTTTTTACATTTTAAGGACGTATCTGAAAGCCTCTGGTGAAGAGTGCTATATTCATCCCGCCCATTTCATGAATGAAAGAACTGACATAGGAAAAGGGGAAATAAACTCACGAAGAAATAAAATTGGCTTTTGTCTTTCTTTCAAGAATTCACCAACCCCCATCATCCTTCACCACCCTTCTTATGTACTAGGAGGAAGCTGAGGCATAAAGATCTATGATGAAAAAAAAATACAAAACAACAAAAGAACAACACAAAACAAAAGACTATTGAGCTGCAGGGTCAGTTCTTGAATTTTGAATTATCTAGGTCTTAGTGAAAATTAATCAGCTGCATCCCATTATTCTAATTCTTTATAAGAGAAAAATAGAAACAAAATATAGGGGGAAAGCAAGCTCTCAAAATATGCTGAGGAAAATACAGCACAAATGGCCAATGTTGAGATAAATGGAGAGGTTTCTTCTTTTCACAGCAACCACAGAGGGGGCCATGGTCTGCCCCAACATTTACCAAGGAGGAGAAAGGAGACTGTGATGTTTGTAAATGGTGCTTCTCAGAGGTCCTTGTTGAGGCAGCTTTGCTTCCTTTTTTATTTTAGTTCTTCTTATGGATTCTCCTTTGTTCCCTTTTCCATTGATTTTTCTCTATTTGCCACTCATTCATTTATTCCTTTCCAGTGTCCTCTCATGGAATGGAGTTGCCTTTTCTCCTGGCACCTGGCTGGACAAGAGTATCCCTGCCTTGTGGTCCTTGTCACAGTCAGCTGTGTCTGTGCCATCAGAGCTAGCAGGCAATCTCCATCAGGCAACTCTCAGAAAGAATATCACATCTGCCACTGGGAGAGAATAGTTCTTAACCCATCTCCCATTATCAGTGAGATGAGCTGATTTCTGAGGGAAAATGAAAAGAATCTGGTGGGGACAGGCAGTGTTCTTAAAGTTTATGGTAGAAATCTTTTGGCATCGTACTAATGCCATGCCACCACCTACTGCTTTGTGTGTGTTATCAATCTGAAGCAGAGGAAATGGAATTCTGCACTTAATAAGGGCCACCCAACTACAGAAGCATTAGCAAATGAAAATCTACAACTTCATTAAGAAACTGAAGCCTCGTAGCAGTACTGGATGGGGGTGGGCAGAGTGTGAACACATGGAGAAAGGGAAAGCTGTCATCCCAGGAGCTGTGAAGTGCTGCAAAGTGATACTGGCCACCCTACACTGTTTTTTAGCTAAAGACAGTTGAAAGCTGTCAAGCAGGAACCTGCTTCCGGTGAGTTGCTTCCCACTATGGAGCCAAAATCTAATTCACAGCTTAGTTCTGATGTGAAGGATTCTTCTTTCTCTGAGGAACACCATCAAAACTGAGAAAGGGATCAATACTTTGACTGGCTCATGGAAGCCTTCTGGTGGTGGTGTTGGGAGGCTTTGTGGGACAGTACCCCCTAGAGAATCAATGGAGACATAATAAGCTAGAAATATAAAAGTGGTTTCTGACCACAGCAGGATTCCATTTGCACAGCACAAGCATTTTAATGAAGTCTGTGGACTCAGGCCAGTTCACTGTACCTTGATTTTTAGGCAGGAAGCCTCCCAGAGGAAACAACTTCATAATGAAAAGAAATGCAAATCCCTCAACCAACTTTCTTGGCAGATGGGTGAGAACACAAACTAGAACCTGCTTCTCTCTTCTGATAAAATTACCACCATAAGTTTTGGTGCTGGAGAGGATCATTCTGTAATCTCACAGAGATGAGGTTTCTGATAATACAAACCAGCTACACTCTATGCTAAAATACACCATAACCCAGGGACAGACCGGGATCCTCTTGTCTCACACCAGAAAAACACATTACACTGAAAAACAGTTTATAGTTGACAAAGCATCTCCTCATCATTGTCTTGCTGAGCTTCACTTTCCCTTTCTGCCATGAATATCGTCCTTCTTGTTTGGTGATTTCAATACCAGCCATTTGCCTAGTGCATGTCCCCTGGGCCTGATTCAGTGCACATCCCCACTTGACATCATTTTCTCACTGCAAGTTTTGCTCCACCCAGGCCCTAAACAGTCGACTTAGGCATTTGTTCATGTGTTCCGTCATCTTTTATGAAGAATGATTTCTCCCCAATATTTTTTTTTATCTTTCCTATAGTACAGAATGAGCTTCTGGGCAAGGGATACAAATTTTCAGGGAAAGTAAAAGGTTGATGTAAAGCACTTTTCTTGGCATATTGGCCTGCCTCATTGATTGCTCACAGAGAGTGTCCTGATTCTACAAAGTCATATTCTTAGTAATTTCTAATCCTTCCCAGATTGATCCCCTGTGATACACTGAGGCGATCACTCTTCCTAAATCCTTCAGAGTTCCCTGATATGAAAATAATCCTTGATTATTTTCTTCTTTTCCCAGATCCCCCACAAAAAAAGTCTTATCTGTAGAATGTCTCAAGTACTTATGGAAAATTTGTATTGCCCAAGTGCTTGAAAAAATAGTGTTTTTCAAACCTTTCAGTTCATGCATCTCTTTGAAGCTTCAGTTTTTTATTGTCATCATCAACATCATTATTGTTATCATCATCATCATCACTTTCATTAACATCATCAACAGTTCCAGACAAATACGCACTTTCCCTTATCCACTGCATGAATGATAGTCTCCTAAAGGCCAGAGAGATGATGGTGTATATTGTTGTGGCTTAACTAAGGGATAGCAAGAATAAAATGATGCATTTCTTTTCAGAAGACTGAAATATGGCCATAGGAAATATGACATCCTGTCTAGAGTATCTCCATGGGCATGGAACACTAAGGAGCACTATGATCACATGTGCATTTTGCATGAACATAGGGTATCATTGAGAGGAGGAAATAGTGGGTTATTATAATGTGTGATGAGGGAAACAATGAGAAGTTCATTAATTCTAGAGTCTATTTCCATCCTATTAGAGAAACTGACCATGTCTTTTTATTCTTCTCTTTATGTCTCTTGTTTGTTTTAGACTGATTGAAGGAAAGAAGGGAGTCAAAGTGGAGAACAGACCTTTCCTGTCAAAACTCATCTTTTTCAATGTCTCTGAACATGACTACGGGAACTACACTTGTGTGGCCTCAAACAAGTTGGGCCACACCAATGCCAGCATCACATTATTTGGTGAGAATGTGCCCTGAGCTGGGCACTGAGAGAGTGTGAAGTGGGGAGAGTCCCTGTGGGGAAGAAGCTGGGGAGGAGGCTCTAGGAGGATGGTTATCAGAAGTGAGTTGGGCAGGCAAGAGGGAAAGAAAGATGAGAAAGAAGAGAGGAGAAAGAGAGAATGCAGGTATGAAAGTAGATATCGGGAATGGGAAAATAGAAATGAAAAAGAATTTTCATTTCATTCTATAATGAGAAAAATTCTAAATCAGGAGGAAAAGTCTTTGAGATGCTAAAAATGTCATTTATGTTTTTGTTTCCTCAGTGGTGTCTCCTAAACTGACATGGAGACTATAATTGAGTAAAATAGTAAAGAGCCCAGAGAAGAGTATTTACTATTTCAATATTTTGCTCACTGGGTTAATATAACATGTTCCCTTTTCTAAAATGTTTTCCCATCTTTTGGAAAATAAGATAAATCAAATTGTATTTATCAGAATAGAATCACAAGTCTTGGGATCCTTAATAATATTAATTTCAGAGGGAGAAATAATGTAGAAAATGAGTATTTTCCAAGTTCCCCATTTGTACCATTGGATATTGTCTGGCTGGATTAAAACATTCATCCATCCAAACCATCATCTTGAAATATGTTGCATAGTCATTCATGCATTCATTTCCTAAACAACTCTTTATTAAAGGATTAATGTATATAAGGCAAATTGCTCTAATACCATTATGCATCTGGCAATTATCTTATTGCCAGAAGCAAGTGAACCAGCTCTCTGGTAGACCCTGGATGCCCCAACTCTCTGCCCAGAGACTGTCTATGCAGAGGTGAGCCTATGTCCCTCTGTGTCAACAGGCAGACCTAGAGGTGCCTGGCAATGGCTTGGCACCTTGATGGATGCAAATGTTCCCTGCACATCAAATAGTTAATTTCTGGTTGCCTTTTGTGCAAATCCCTCCACACCCCCACCACCCTTAGTGGTTCTGGAACTTTTCAAATCCATTCTCCAAAAACCCCATGTTGAAAAGTACTCTTAAATGTAACATAGAAGAGGAAAAAGGGGGGGACTTTGACAGATAATTGGCAAAGACATAAATTGTGGTTATTCCCAGAAGTCCTGGATAATTCATCGCCTCAAGGGCCACACCCCTGCCCTAACCCTGCCATATGACCTCAGTAGCTGTGTATGTTCCATTGTGACATCTTTGCTTCCAAATCACATTCTCCCAGCCTCTTGTTCTGCACATAAAATAAAGCCCAGCTTTATCTGAGAGGACTGGGAAAAGGAAGGCTGCCCTTGATCTCAGAGCCTCTAGCACAGAATGGACAGAGCTATGATTAGAGTGATTGATCTGCCTGGCATCTCTCACACAGGGAGAGTCATGCGTGCCCCTCACATTTGTCAGGCCTTTTTGGTTTTTTTGGCAGATGTCTGTCTGCAAGCAAGAGGGCCAGAATTAGAAAAGAACAGGCCTCTCCTTCCTCTGTCTTGCAAATCTAAGCTCTTCCATACTTTCCCTTATACAGCTCCCCAAGTCCTACTCTGCAGCCACAGGAATCCTGATTCCTATAAATAGTCTTCCTCCTCCTCTGACCTTTTCTTTCTTCTGATTTGGATGCAGAAAATGGCTTTGCCATTGACTTTATCACTACTGTCTAATCCCCTAGCCTCCTCCCCTTAACCCTTCTCAAGATGAGAATAGGGAGAAGCAGAAAACTTAAAAAAAGGAGTGAAATAACTGGAGTTTATGACAAGCAGTGAACCATGTGTCATAAACACACTCGTTTCAGCAGACCCATTTGTAACCATTACAACTCCTTCTTCTCCCTGCCCTCCCCCCATTGCTTTAAAACATTCAACCTGTGCTAACTTGGGGGGTACTTTGGCTTTTGTCAGCTTTCTAGAGTCCAGGATTCTCTAAAACCAACATTATACAATGATGGTATCTATGTGAATAAGTTTAGAAAGACTGGTTCAAAGATGAATGGGTACATGTGGGGTCCTCTTTAATGCAGGAATGCTAAAAGATTAACCCCATTAATGTTGAAGATGAGCATTTTCAACCCATTAATTCAAGCCAAGTCTAGTGCAGACATTATCTTGGCTTCTAAGCTCATTATTGAGCTTATTTTTTTATCAAGTTGCCCATCATTATTATCATTGAGGCTCCTATCAATGAAGTCTTTTGACAAATATAAATTTATTAGGAGATTTTCCATGTCATTTTCCTTTAAGTTCTATCAAGCAGATTAGGCAGATGGGAAAGCAGCAGCATTTACTTCACATGAGTATATGAATTCATGATGAAGTTCATTCTCCAGTTGCTTTACCAGAAAGCCAGCTAAATTATCATAATTTTGCCACCACCTTGTACACAAACTGCATGTTCTTTCCATGTGTCCTAGACATTGAAAAGTGTGGAATTCTGATGTAAGATATTTCCATTGTGATCAGGGAGACTTAAGAAAAGGAACAGCATGCTCATTCCTATCTCAAACTAAGTGGGCTCCAAACATCTGATCTCTGGGATTGCAGAACTGGCAGTGAATAGGAGAGTTCTGCTGCCACATTCCTGAATCAGTGATTCCTGGGAGATCATATTCCAATCATATTGCCATGGGATCAGAAGTTCTTGAAGTTGAACTTCTTTGGAACACCAGGGGTGAGGATATGGGAGAGAAATCTCTCTGGAAAGAGGTTCAGCCATTTGTTTCAAATCAGTACCTCAGCTCAGCACAAGTGACAAGTGAATTCATTTGTACTGGAAAATATTTACAGTGGCCAGGTCCTGTTCTTCCCAACCATCCCATCCAATACAAAACATAAAGCATTTCAGTGTTTTTCTTGCTGCACCTTCTCCTACCACCTTTGGTTTTTGTGTCTTCCTTTATTTATCCATTTCTCCAAAAATGCTTGTAAAAAGACAGTATACAAACTATATATGACAAATATATAGCTACTGTATATAATATATGTGTTTGTTTTCATTTTTCTCTCTTGTTGTCCCTCACCCGATTTAGAACTAAATGAGCCTACAAGCTCAACTTTGTTGCAAGGTCAGTATCCCCCTTGCTTTATGTTTTCTCTCCCCTCCCTTCAATCCCAGAGCCCCCATTCCTCTCCCTTTCCCCTGTTGTGCATTACCTGACACTCCTTTCAGTAAAGTTGTTTAGAAGATGGTGGTGGAAGGCTCTTTAAGGAAGTTATTGGGATCTGGTGAAAATCCAATGACAATTCTCTTTTCTCTGCTCACCCCTTGCCCACAATGCCCCAGGAGGTCTGGGAAGGGAAAGGAAAATAAATATCATTCACATCTCAAAACCCAGAGATTAGCATGAAGGCAAAAGGTTAAAACTAAATCTGAACTAAAGCCAACTGAGTAGCTTTCATAAAGAATCCTGTTGATAGTCCCTCAGCAACAAGTTCAAACACATATATTTGCATGATTGAAATATTCCATCAAGTGCATCACTTGTCTCACGTGACTCTCCAAGGGAGGGAAGCAGGCTGGTGCAGCATGCATGTTTGCCTACAAGTAATGATCTAGAGAGGGTGCCTTCACTTTTAGTTCAGAGCCTGACCTACCGTAGTTCTCTGTTTTGGGGTGAGTCACTAAACTTTATTCAATTTCCTCTTCTATAAAATACAGTCGATTTGTCTTATCTACCTTACAGAATCAGACAACATTCAACTGAAAATATGTGTTAAAAAGACTTTGAAAACAGGTGCATTTTGAATCTCCAGATACAAGTCAAAGAGAAAGAGTTACTTCGATGGAGACCATTCCTTCATGGAGCATCCTATGGGGTCCATTAACTCATCCTTCAAACCCTTTTCCCAGCCCCTTGACATCCCTTCCACATCAAGTTCTTTTCTCATGTCCACTAATCTAGTGTAAGCGACCCATTAAGAACATGCCTGAGCATTTGGGCTGAGAGGTAGAATAAAACTGGTGCCTTTTGGGTGCTGTAGTTCTCCTCTTAAGGACAGTGCTGAGTCCAGCAATAGCCCAGCAGAAAGACAGCTTGTGAAAAGAATGAGGGGAATGGTTTTTCCCACCTCCCAGCCCAACCTTCCCACCTCCCTCTTCCCATCTTACCCTGTTCCACCATTCACATTCCAGATGTTCATCCTGTTCACCCATTCACATTCAAACTGTGCAAATGATCATAGAAGGACAGTTTTAGACTTGGGAGGTGAATGGGGAGAGAGAAAAAAATGAATTATGTGAGGAGCTATTTGACAAATGAGGAAAAATGCTTGTATCTTGAAAGGGTCAGGGCTGCATAGTTCACCTTAGTGATATATAGTAACTTGGTAATGAACCATGAACAGGAAAACAAAAGAAAGAGCAAGGAAGAGGAAAGTAAATGAACATATTCAGATTCAAGTTATGATTTAATGTATGATTATTGAACCTCCATGTGAGACATAGTCACAGACGTGAAACAGCATTAGAAAAGTAGCTTACATAAATGGTATTAAGGGAAGGGGGGACTGAACTTACAACAAATGATTCTTCAGAAGTGCCTTCAGAAGTTATTAAGCTAATTCTGGCTACTTAGGGCTTATTCTCAGAGGAATCAGAAACATTTGAACCTTGGGTAGTGGTTTCTAATAAGCTAATATATTCAGCTAAAGTTATATGCATCATTTCACATCCAAGTCATCAGCAACAAAACCAAGCCGAAACAAAAATAAAAACAACCTGAACACTTTGCCTGGTGGCTGAATATGGGACTTTGAGCTGGAGACATTGTTATCAGGCTGTACCTGCCAAGAGAGCAAGAGAGAGCTGGGTTGTACTCTCTCTCTCTCTCTCTCTCTCTCTCTCTCTCTCTCTCTCTATATATATATATATATATAGATAGATAGATAGATAGATAGATAGATAGATAGATATAGATATAGATATAGATATATCTTACTCTCTCTTCCCTCCCCCAGTGATTTTATTTTATTTACATGTTTATTTTGTGAACTGATTGATTTGAGTGGAATGGAATGATCTCTATGCCAACTTTCTAATTTCATTCTCTGGAAGTGTTCAGTCCCTCATCGCACCAACCAGAAGTAGTAAGTTATAGACATTTGCAATATTCTGACAGCTGAGTTGTGTGGTCTTTAGTATAGCTGCTGGACTTTTTGATACAACTAGGAATATTTTAAAGGAAACAGACCTTGACCCTGAGCACACTCACCTCATTCATCTGTGCTCAGTTTTCCTTCTTCCTTTGCTACTCTCTGATGCAGTAGAGAGCAACCTGTTTTCTCAGGGAATACCTTCAAGTTATGCACATCTTATCAGAGAAGTGTAAGAAAGATTTATACCAACATGTGGATTTCCACTGACAGGGAACACTGGTTTTTCAGAGAAGTTCAAAGCTATTTTGCTACACAATATCTGGATAGACTAGAAGGATTTTGATAAGGGAATTTCATTCCTCCTCAGCATTTTTTTGCCACCCTTGAAGTATTTCTCTGCCTCCCTTTTGCAAACACAACAGATTGCATGTCACCTTCTCGTATTAATATTTGGTGGTGCAGGATTCTTGCAATGATAAATAAGGACTCGGTGCTATGCCAACCATCCCTCATGAAACTTCTGCACAGGCCAGTATGCGGGGGCCCACACTGCAAGCTCAGCGGCTCCTGGGCTGCTCATTTCCCATCCATTGGCCTTTTGTCTTTTATCTTCTAGGCATTAAGGCAGATTTGATGATATCAGTGGGCTGGGAAATGTGGGCTGATTAATGCCTGTGAACCTCACAGTGACCATCAAACCAATTTATTAAAGAATGGGAAGCAAAAGTAAAGTCTAGATATCAGAAGGAAACAATTGCAACCACAGAAAAGATGATCAGTGCTTCCCTGCAGAGAATTAAAAATAGTTAATTAGGCCAAGCCACCAAGGCATCCACAATTAGCATTTCTATGGCACCTGTTTGTTAAAAATAAGAGAAAGTGCAAAAAGAAAAAAAGAAAAATTTCCCTCATCCTCTTTCTGGAAAGGTGGTATATCTGTTCTCATCCAGCATACCTCTGCTTCTTATTCAAATAAGACAACAGCCCAGAGCTTTCCTGACTGTTGGATTCAGCCATGAGTATTCAGCTTTTTGCTGGAAAAAAAATCACTATGAGTTGAGCTGGAACATTGAATACTGACCAGTTGAAGACTTAGGGTGTATGTAGGGGATTCTTTTACCTTGCATTTTTTTCTTTTCTTTTTCTTTCTCCCTTTTCTTTTCCCTCTTTCCCCTCCTTTCCTTTCTACCTGTATCCCCTTTCTTCCCTTCCCTCTCTTCCTTCCTTTTCCTTTCTCATGACTATATTTTCCCACTCTGTGTGGCTCCTTCTTAATACATCATTAACAAAGAGATCAACTAAATTTCAGTCAAGTTCCTGCTGAAGAAAGATGTATGCTTGGATTATCAGGGATTGTTTCTTTTCCTGATAGCAAGATCTTACTCAAACACTTCAGTTTGTGGCTCCCACTGGCTTTGAAGCCACAAGCAAGATTTGTATTTCTAGAAGGTAGAGCCAACAGAAACATGTCAAGCATGTTTTGGAGGACTGACATTGAGCAGCATTCTTACATCACTTCTTAGTGCCAAAGGTAAAGGAATGATGGGCCAGAGCACAGCATTGTGGCTTTGAAGAAACTATGAAGCTTATCATGCTTAGGTTTCCCTGTCTGTGCTAAGAAAGGGTACAAGAACATTCTGTTTACCTGGAAGAATTGACACATTGCTACCTGGAAAGACCCAAGGTTAAGTTCTAGCTGAGGTCATGGGTGAGTATCAAATTGTTCTTTATCTTCATGGATGCTCTTTAGCATTGAACTTCTTTGAAGTAGTGATTGCTATAGATTTAGCAGGGGTGGGGAGTGGGGGAGCTAGACAGGAACAATTAAGCTAAAGTTGTTTTCAGATCATTGCTGTACAGATAATCTCTTCTGGTTGTCTAGAGCAGGAACTTTGCCTTTGATTCCCGCCCCCTTCCTGATAGTCCCAGCTGCCAAATGGAAATGTCCTATGTTCTTCCTCTAAAAGTCTGAACCAGCATCCCCTTCCCTCTGTGGGTGACTCTTCCCCAAGCTTACTCTTTATTGCACTGCTTATGGTTTGGGGGTAAAATGTGTGTGACTATTCATCTTCTCAAGTCTCTCTTCAAACTTCCTTCATCCCAGTTATCTTTTTTCACACAGGGAGATCCAGAAATCAGTGGTACCTCAATGAGAACATTAGTAAAAAATGCCCTTCCTAAAGTTCTGGCTGTTTTCAAGGGCCCAGTGAGCACTCCAGGGAACTGTCCCTGCTAAAGGCACAGACAACATAGAACCATCACTTCTGGACTTTCTCTACTATCCCAACTTTACATCAGATCTTCCTTCAGTCATAAAACATTTAACCATAGATCACCACTTACGTTTTTATATCTTCAGAACAATTTCTCAGGGTTGCTAAAGTCCACTTCAATAGAGAGGGATATCATATATCTGTGCCTTTAAAAACACAATGAGATCTTGAATGCAAAAGTATGCATTCATCTGACTTGGAACAAACATTATAGTTGCATTGAGGAAGACAGTTGTATCTAGGTCATCCTTCTATATGTGAGGACATTTATCAGTTAACATAGATTTCGAAGCCATCCCTTCAATCAAAAGTCTTTAAGGACACTTTTCACCCTCTCAGTACCAAGTGAATAATTGCAGAGGCTGCTAAAGAGGGAAGTAAGAGATTAGAGATGATTACAACTTCTGACCAGACAAAAACACCTCCTATCCATAGAAGAGCTGGGGAGCCGCTGTGACGTGTTCCGAGAGTTTGAAGCTAGTAAATTGGGAATCTTCCCTGGTCTAACCAACAAAGGAGGAACTGGCTCCCCACCATTTCTACAAGGAGGTGCATCAAGTGCAACTGTGGCAGCACAGGTGTGGATCTTTACTGCCTCATGTGACCCAAAGAGATGAGACCCAACAGGACCAAGCTGGTATTGTCTGACTCATCAAGAAAAGTCAAACATTAAAAATCTGGGCTCTTCTGGCACTTGAGAGCTTATTCACTGGTGTTTCTAAAATGTATAGCTAAAATCAGGTGAAAGTTTTATATTTCAAACCAAACATGGCCACCCATATTAAAACTACGGTATTTTACATCCATCTATACCAGTCACTTTTGTACTTAAGACCCACACTTTAACACTTAGGAGTTACTCTGATGGCCAAATACAGAAATTGGTTTTACAGAAAGGTTTTGACATGACAGCTCAGGCTGCAGAGGTGTCTCCTGTTAAAATGAGGTGGGTATTTTGGTTCTGCTTCAGTCTGTGGTCTGTTCTGACCATTACTCACACCCTTTCTTAGTCCCCAGTTCACTTCTAGCTGCCTTAGAACATTGACATGGGTCACTATGAGTGCTGGGCTCTGGTCAGGACAAGGAGAAGCAGGTTCAAGAGGCCTAGGGAAGCTCTTGGGCCTGAAGAATCACCAAGTTCCTAAAACCATCTGAGGGCAAAGTGAGCACTTCTAACTACTTTCTACCTTAACAGTGGCCTGTTTTTAATTTCTTTTAGAAGTGAAAACTACAGCCCTGACCCCTTGGAAAGGTTAGTATATTTGTTTTCAGGAAGCTGCTGCTTGGTGGGGTATGTAAAACTCTTTACCTTCCTCCAGGATGCCTTCTTTTCTAAGCTCACACCAGGAAGCAGCCCAGAGGGAACCCTTCCCTGACCTTGAGCATCTCTGTGTCAATTTCTATTAACCCTGTCCCTAAGGACATCCCATTCTCCCTGGGTAGCTTCCACTTGCACAAGTCTAACTTGTCTTTGCTGGCGGCACTAATGAGCACCTGTCAGTGCCCAGAATAGCTGCATCTCTGGGCTCCTCTGTACCAGGCCTGCCTCTTTCCTTGCACAGGAATGCTCTAATGCAGTGATCTTCTTAGACCTTGGCCTTGCATGTTGCCCTTTGCTTATTCCCTTCTCTCTCTCTCTCTTCCTCTCTCTAACTTGGAACTGGAAGGGCAGTGACGGGAGGGAGGGAGAAATGGGAGGAAGGGGGAGGTTCTGGGGTGAGTCACTTGGCTAGGAATAAAATATGTCTTATTTGCGGCTTTCATTCCTGCCAGATGTTTCCGATGGATAATTGACACTCATCACAGTTCTCTGGGACCCTAACTGTCCTGATAATTAGTCTCTTTAGGCTTCCGAAACTCTCTAATGAGATAGAGGCAATAAAGACATCCAATGTGAAGTGGAAGTGTGGCTGGATGAAGAACAGAGGCCTCAAATGTGTGGCCCTATCACCAGGCAGATGGACAGAACTGTGACTCTGGCAGACACCACCTCTAAGAGGCCTTGCTCCCAGGACACTATGATTCTTGTCTGCCTGGACAAACAACCTCATCTCATAGCATTTTTTTTTTTTTTTTACATGGCATTCACTTAGAGTGGGAAAAAACAGTCATATGTCTGTGGTGCCCACCTTAGCCAGTTCCCAGTTATCGTAGGCTCTGTGGGCCTCGCTCTTTCTTCTCTTTATTTCCTGAAGATCAAGAGTTGTACAAAAAAGCAGTTCCGAGTTAGTGAGAAGAAAATTGCCTTTGGAGACAGAAGTCAGGGGACTTGGGGAAAGCCTCTTAAGCTCTCTGAATTTAAGCCTCCATCTATAATAAAAGAGATAATAATCTGCATCTCCTATATGAGTGTCATCAGCACTGTGATAGACAACTTTCCACCTGAAAGCATCCTACCTGAATTCCTTGTCCATATAACTTTGCTTCTATGTAGACATTCACTCAGCACCAAAATTTTTAGTGACTTTTATTGGACAGTTAAAGAAAGAGAAGAAGGGTATCTGGAAGAGGAAATTGAGGTAAATCAAAGACAAGATAGGAAAGTAATTTTTTTTCCCTCTCATTTGGTTTGATTTCTTTCCCCAAGTATAATCTTAAGAGAGAAAAAAAAACCACAAGGATAAAGTAATTATGGACACATCAGTGTGAGTCACAGTACTCTCAACTTCCATCAACAAACATCTATTGAATACCTGCCATAGGCCAATGAGA
This sequence comes from Callospermophilus lateralis, assembly GCF_048772815.1. Taxonomy (NCBI): domain Eukaryota; kingdom Metazoa; phylum Chordata; class Mammalia; order Rodentia; family Sciuridae; genus Callospermophilus; species Callospermophilus lateralis. Next base: position 95,414,153 of record NC_135306.1, on the reverse strand, counting down.
CACAGACTCTGCCTTTAAGAAACCTGTATAACAGAGGAGAAACTACAAGTTATACAAACAAAGACAATTTGAATATGGCAGGGGTGGGGAGTGTTTTAGTAGGAGACTGTATAAGATATTGAGAGAACCAACCGAAGCGGATTAAGAAAGGTTACCTAGAAGAGGTGATTGAAGACCAGAACAGAATCTAGAATAAAGAGTGGGAGTGAGTTAGATGAAGTGTATCTCTCGTAGAGGGGCAGAATATGTGAAGTTGAGGAATAAAAAGAATATGGCTGGAGGGTGTCCACCCATGTGGGTGTGGATATGCCTGCGTGTATATACCTGTGCCTGTTTTACACGGGACAAAAGGCGCTGGAAGAGGAGGCAGGAAGAAAGGCTGACAAGGTAGCTAGCAGGTACATCATACAGTGGGGCGCATTTTCTGCCAAAAAAGTTTGGACATTTTTCTTAAGACTATAAGCCTCAGATTAGCAGCATGATTAATTTGGGATTATAGAAACACCACCTTGGAATTAGCATAAAGAACAGATTTGAGGGGTCAAGGCAGCAGGTGGCAAGGCCCAGGTGGGGAACATTTTGTGAATGGAGTGGTGGGGATAATTCCTGCTGTCTCCTTTGGGAGGATTGTGTGGGGTACCTGTGCCTCAGGGAACACCTCTGTCTCCTGCCCTTTCTCTCTAGCTTCCTCCAGTTTCCTGCTAGAATCTATGGAAACATAGTAGTTAGGGTCATGGGGAGGAGAAGGACTGCCTGTGTGGACTAGAGGGTGTGGGCAGACTGGACTTGCATGCTCAATGTGCATTACTCATGCACAGTGACTCTAACAGTCCCTTCTCAGGCCTGAATAGGAGAGCAGAAAGGCCCCTGAGCTTCTCCAAGATAATGCTATAAGCAAAAGGAACCATAGAGAGGCTCTTGGTGCCCTTTTTCTGTTTTCTGTAGAAAACATTGTCCCTAACACAATGGGTTAGAATCTGTCTTGAAAGACTCCCTATAGTGCTTCTTAGCAGGAAGCAGAGCCACAAAAGAACTCTGAGGGGTATCCAAACAAGGCACCACAAAGAACACTGGGCAGAGCCTCCAGGCCATTGTGACTTGACATTGTGGGGTGCCCTTTGCCAGCTCACAGGTACCTCTTAAGCTATGGAATCCCCCACCCAGAAACAAGATGTTCAGCCTTTTCTTACATGGTACGCAAGTCAGGCCCCTGTTGGGCTGTACACCGGACTCTTGGTTCTGTTTGCTGGTCAGGCCTGCAAGGAGGAATGCAGGAGAGAAGGATGGTCTCAGGGATTTGGCATTTGTTCTCTAACTCCTTTACCACTAGGCATCTTGTTAGCCATGGTGGGGAGCTGATAGGAAGAGTCGTGGTATTCTGAGACTGAGAGTTGATTTCAAAGCTGTGTCTGTGGAGTGTTCAGAGGAGTGAAATAGGTAAAAGAAACAAGAGTTCAGGTGCCGACAACTCTGGGTCCTTCCAGGAGCAGAGGGTACCAGGTAGGCAGGGCACATTTGGAACTGTTCTGGGCAATGTGCATATATGGAGATGGAACATGACCACTAGATCTGTCCAGGGGAGTCATGGGACTGGGCTCCCATAAAAGCCTTTTGGGTCAGGAGGACTTGGAAATGATAATCTTTGTTTCTTAGATTCCTTAGTCTCAGGTCCAGGCAGGGTTCTTGTTGGGAAAGGTCTTGGAATGGCCCAGAAGAAAAGACTTTATCAGAGGAGAGAAACATAGCTCCTTACCCTTAAAAGTGACAGAGAATGGCTTCTTTCCTTTGGCTCCAAGGAAAATGTTCTGTAGATCACAGTGGTGGCTTGTGTGGTAACATAGTAGTTAGGTTCCAGAAGACATAACCAGTTAGTGTCCTATCTTGAAGGACCAGCAATTGAAATGTAAATCCTCATGCATGTCCTTTTGTAACCAAGGATTTTTGTGGCCCCAAGGATGCCATCAGTTTCGTGTTGCCCAGCAGGTCACCTCCTTGCAGGGTGGAGAGCAGAATAGATTTCCTGAGGATTTCTCAACTTGGGGATTTACACTGCTGCAAACTTCTGGCCTTGAGAAAACTGAACCAAATACCAGAGAAACAAGAGTTGCCCTGCTACATCTCAGACTTGTGACTATTTAGCTACCACCCCCAGATGAAAGATTTATTCCAAAGGAATAAAAAATACAATCACATGGGTAGTGGCCCTAGGTCTGAAGTTTGTCATGTCCTTGACAGGACAATCCCATATGGAATCAAAAAGCCAGATTTGATTCTGAACTGACTTAATCAGAAGTGGCTTCAGTGCTGAGCATCCAAGTCAGTCAAGCAGGTTCAGGCTCTGTTACTTATTCCCAACCCTGTGAAGAAATGGACTGAGTATAATCACCAGCTTTAAATACCTCTGTGAAATTCAAGGCAGCAGAGAATGTGAGGACACACCCAATCACAGAGGTATCTTAGTTAATCAGTCACTGAAGTCACCTGGCATCCAAACTTAGGTACTTTTCAGGAATCATAGATCCATTTGGAATTGGGGTTTCTCGGCCATAATGGTCTAAGTAGCCAAAAAGCTGATGTTTCAGAGCAATGGAGAAATTACTAGGGAAATTTTTGGACATGAAGTCCTCTTGCTTCTTGTGTTCAGCTCCATCTCAAAGAGCATGTGCTTTGCAGGCTTGGTTAGTCTGTGCCTCATAGGGAAATGTGCTCTCCCTTTCCCTTGCTTGTCCTTCAGGATGGGTCACCAATTGGTTTTGTCTTCTGTACAGCAGAATCCATTTAAATCTTTAATTACATCAATGTCCATGCAGAAAACAACCTCCTCTTTCTTTATTTTGTCCCACTCCACTCTATTGGGCTGATTTGGGGCCTTCGGGCATCTGATTCATGAACTACATCTGCTATTATCTTGTCCAGATGGGGAAGAGACCAAGAACTCCAGGTAGAACCCAGTGCCCTACCCTGAGATGGAATGATTGACAGAATGGACTCTGTGCCCCATGCAGCAGTAGCAGCAGGCAGACAGATTGTTGTTTTCAACAGGTCCTTTTCTGAACAACAGGTTGAGCAGCTGGAGGGTTGTGTGAATGATCAAGCCAGTCAGAGCTCAGAAGGGGTTGGGTGAGAATACAAACTTTGCAAGGGTTTATTTTATTGAAACACCATGTAGGATATTTATTCATCAGCCACCTTCTTGAACTCGACCTTGAGCCATGGCCTTAGCATGTTTATAACACAGTAAAGGAGTGATGCCAGCAGGATGCTTTAACCTGAGCCTCCAGTTCTCTACTTGCCAGGGAAGGCTTCCCATGTGTGCATGGATGGGTCAGAGCTTGAGAAAGTTCATTTCTAATGCTGGAGCTGAAATAGCTGATTCTTCACTTTAGGGATGCCTTAGCAGAGCTAAGTCTGATGACACCAGACCAGGCCACTCACAGGATTTTCTTCCACTTTACAACAGGCAGCTCATGACCAGTGCATTCTTTTCACAGGCCCCGGCGCAGTCAGCGAAGTGAACAATGGGACGTCGTCACAGAGGGCAGGTTGCATTTGGCTTCTCCCTCTTCTGGTCTTGCACCTGCTCCTCAAATTTTGATGTGAGTGCCACTTCCCCTGGGGGGGGAAAGCTGCCGCCACTGCACCAACAACACAACCACAACGGCAACCTGACAGCAACAATAAGAATCAAATGAAATTCAGAGAAACACTAATGGGACAGAAATTCGAGGGAGGGAAACAAAGAATACTTTGGGAAAGAAAAAAAATGTTTTAAAGAGGAAATTGAAAATTGCCTTGCAGATATTTAGGTACCACTGAGTTTTCTTTCTTTTCCCAAAACGGGAAGAATGCACACCCGGCTTGGGCCCACCCGCAAGCTGCACCGTGTGACCTCTTTGTTGCCAGGGTGGGCAAGGGCTCAGATGCTGTGCCCACTAAAGTGCCCCACCATGGAACATTCTGGAGTCGGCCATCCCAAATTCCATCCGTCAGTAGAGACAAATGCAGAGTGAGCCATGCAGGCTCAGATGTGCCACGGCGGGCCCTTTGGTAGACTGCGCCACCATTGTGTGTGTCATGAAATGTGAAATTAAAAAAGAAAGAAAGAAAAAGGAGACAAGACAGCCTGACAGCAACAACGATCCCACAAACAACAGTCACAAAAGATCTTGTTAAACATTTTTTTTTTCTGTTATTCATTTTACTACATGGACATGATGGATAATAAGGGATTCTGATTCATTATTAATTTTATTAATTATATTTTCTGATATGTGTCTAGAATTAGTGCAAAAACAAGACAAAACTAAAATATACACACTTGAGAGGGGTAAAGAGAAATGTGTTTGTCAAACATTAAAAAATGAATAGTGTATCTCTTAACTAGGTTTACAATAGGTGGACCACACACCAGGAATAAGGACCTGGTGAGAATTTGGCAGATCCACCAAAAAAAAAAAAACTACATCCAGTTTAACCAACCTCTCCACCAGCGCTACAGATTCCTCCTTTTCTGGCATTTCATGCAGACAATACTATGCTATCTACATACTGTTTAGAAATGGAAAGTTGATCACACTGTATCTTGGGTTTGTTGGCTATGCTTCCTTTGATGACATATATTATACAGTATATATATACATATATTTTTTTTGTTAGAGTTCTAGCCATTTTGTTTCTCAGCAGGGTCCTTTCTCAGACATTACTGCATGCTGTATATGGCGTTAGCTGTGTGTTGATCTTCTAAAAGATGATAGAGTTTACTGGTAATTGTGTAATCAGCTCCTGCCTTTTTATTTTCTTGGGTTATTTACACGTCAGAGACATTTATAAAAAAAAGTGAAAAACAAAACAACTAATACCAGGCGCAGCATTTTTCCAGGTGTGGCTCTCTGAGGCGAAGGCCCTCTTGTCCCAGGTTGCCTCGCTTCTCCATCACGCCTCGGGGCATTAACAGACAGCAAGCAACTGAACAAACTAAACCGTCAGTAACCACTTGCTTTGGCCCATTATGGGAATCCCTGATGCCTTTGTGACCACTGGAGAATTTAATCCTCTTGGTTGATTTTATTTAATTTTCCACCTTTGTGTGAGTGTGTATGAAAGAGAAGAAAAATGCAGTTTTTAGGTAACCTTTTTTTTTCCTCCCCCGAAGTCTGGGAACCAGAGCCGCCTCGGGGAGGGGTTCTGGATGTGATGAGGGAAAGTGGGATTGGGGGATAGGGGAGGGAAGGGTTGTCTCTGACTTGACATTAAAAAGTGTTCCATGTCCCTCTTTACCTGGTGTGGTACCTCATTCTGCAGCAGGGGAGGGGAGAGGTACAGAGCCTACCTGGCTAGGACTGAAGAACAGGGAGTGGGGACGGGATCTGGTACCCTTCCTGGAGTGGGTGGGAGTATTCTGAGACAGGCAGCCCAGACAGGAGAGAGACCCACCTCACAGAAGCAAGGGGTGGGAGTGGCATCTAATGGGGACTGTCTTTAGTACCTTCAGAATACATGGCCTGGCTGCTGGTGCCCCACTTGTATTTAAGTCCTTCACCTCCTCATAGGGGAGAATTTCAAATCCAGTCATGAGAAGGCTTTTATGTCTGTTTCTGGTAAGCAATAGAGTGTGGCCATCACCAACATGGTGGTGATTAAATAATCCTGAATCCCATCACCCAGTGTTCTGGGGACTCTCTTCCCTCCATACCTGTCCCCTGCCCCTGAATCTCACCTCTAGCCACAAATTCAGAGGAAAGGCAGGTTTTAATGCAAAATAATATTTATGTAATTCTGTTCTGGGTGGTTCTAGAAATTAAATAAGCAGCACAAGGGATCTTCAGTGCCTCCTGAGAGGAGTCAAAATGTTTGGAAAGGAGAAGTATTATATCCAGAGGCCACTAGCAAAACGGAGAGGAGATTATTGACTTCACCTTCCTCTGTGCCCCTCTGCCCTCCCTCCCACCCCACCCCAGCCCCGGGTGTCAACTTCTTCCTGGCAGCATGGTATGGGAACAGGCTGGCCCTGGCCAAATCTCTATAGTTTGGATACATTTGACTGCACCAATGTATCTCTATGTCCTGGATCTGCTGAAGGTGGACCTTTCGGTTTCCTTGGAGTGAAAGTGGGTTGGTGAGATTCACTAACATTTCCCTGCCTGGCACCTCTCTGCAACACAGGCTGGAGTTTTTGGAGACAGGTCATGGATCACTGTAATAGAGGGGAGGTGCCAGCTGATTTCCATGTTCCTATACTGGAGACAGAAAACCCTTTGAATAAAATATGCCAAGCCTCCTGAAAAGACACCCTTCTAGGATCCACTAGGATGAGAGAACACAGTGTACACAGGCTCTCTTTGAAATCAAGCTTCTCTTTTCATATATAGTACTACCATATTTCCACTAGTAGACAGCTGCTAACATTGACTAGACTATTCTAGCAAATTTGAGTAATACCTACTATGAATAACCATGCTTCAGAGTGCTGCTCCCAGCAGTGAATAGCATTCGGGGCCAACTTTGTAAAGCAGTATTGATGAGCTTGACTTCATTTCACCTATGTGCCAAATCAATCGTCCTCTTGCCTTACAGTTCTTTAACAATCTGGTTGTGCAAGAGCATACTCTCTGTGGACAAGCGTTACTGTGACTGGTAAGTTCTTCAGACAGGAAATCTACCTATCCTATCAGGAGGTGTTTCTTCTCATCATGACATAACATGCCACATGAGGCCCAATCTCCTAAGGGAATATACAGGTACTCACGAGAAAGAGCGTTCCCCTTATGGACCTTAAACTAAATTGAGGGTTCAATTTAGGAGAACAGGGCTTTGATAGAAGCTCACAATTCTCAAGTCCACCTTTCCTGGGAACAAGAGATTGGCAGGTGAGTGCTCACTAGAATGAAGAAAGAAAATCACTTGGAATAGAACCTGTAGTAACTTTTTTCTTGGTATAGGCTCAATGGGAGACAATTCGTATGAGTTGGCCTGGAATTTAAATGTCCTGGACCCCTGTGACTCAGAGATAAATCACTGCCATACTTTAGGATTACTCCACTATCCTTAACATTAGGAAGACCCTTAGGGGAACTATCAATTAGGATTGGTAGATTTCTATCCCTTGATATTCTCTCAGTATGTAGAGGGGTTTGTTGAGTCTGTACTATTCCTATCTGCTCTCAACAAACACCTCTGTAAAACCCTATTCATCTTATTTCAACAGAATGTCTTTCCCTATCAATGCTCTGCACATTAAGCCAGGGTATCTACCTTGAAGCACTGTCTGTACCTATCCAAGGACTGCCCACTGATCAGTAGGATGTACCCAGCAAAAGTTATCTATGTTCATAGTCAATGACTTACTAATGTCTACATTTTTTTTTTTTTGCAATACATGATGATGATGACAGTGATGATGAGTGACACCTATTGTCCTTCAAGCTGGAGATAAGTTAGCAAATGAATTAACACTAAAATCTGATTAAAGTTTAGCACATTCCACTAGACTGACCTCATCTTTATCTTAAACCTGCTGGACTATGAGTGTAAAAGGGAAGTAGCATTAATCCATCACAAGATGGACTTGTTTGATTAAAAAATATAAAATATGAGTTCAGCAAAATATCAATGATTTTTTTATTATTATTACAATGTAAAAAATGAAGTACTCACCATAAAAGGAGAAAACTATGCAAAAGGAGAGATCTGAGGTTTCTTCTCATACAGAACCAAAATGCCATTGTGCTACTACTGGCCAAAAGTATATGCACATGCCAGTCATTTACACTTCTTCAAATAAGCAACTTAAAATAATTGAGATTAGTGATATGTTACAGAGGAAATAAGAACTCTCCTTTCAGTATATCTTTAAAAAAAAATTTAAAGTAAATCCTAGAGCTAATTTGACTCAGATCTTGCTCATTGGTATTTGATTATATGGTAGTGTTTCCTTTGTCATCCCATAAGTGCTCAATCAAGCCATTCTAGCACATCGATTCTTACCTCTCTCTGATATTAATTCAAACAGTATTTCCATGGGCATCCAACTCTATCCGCCTCCAAGGCAATACATGTAAATTAATATCACCATGATTTGTGTATAACAGTTCTCTGAATCTCTGCTTCCTTGCTCTCCACAACTCCTTGAGTCTCCTATCATATCCATACATGAGACCACACAAGCATTTATAGAAAAGACTTCCAATTCCTGAGCTCAAATTAAGATAAGATTTTACAATTTGCTTTGATACATTATCCTTATGAAGGTGACCTGGTTTGGCTTTAGTTTTTTATAATATTTGACTCCCATGCAAACCTCTAGGTAACGTGGATAACTTCTTCCGGTATGTGGTGAAAGTTTATTTGAATATATGTGAGTTTGTTAATATTTTAAATGAATAATTTTTTATCAAAACATCTGATTAAAACTTCCTAGAGTAGCCATAGCACTTAAATTTTCTCCAGTGAATGTTTGAGTTTGGAATTTCTAAGCATTGTAGCTATATTTTGTTTAGGGAACTGAGTTTCTAATCAGTAAAACTAGACTCTAGCCCAGATCTCTTACTAACTAATTGAATTCCCTTCCCTTATCTTTTATATAAGATATTATGATAAAGATTGTGATATTCTATCTAGCTTTAAAATTTAACATTAAAGTGATATGAGATTTTATAAGATTTTGGCAAGAAAAATCTAGTAAATCAACCTTTTTGTGCTGTGAAAATTGAAGGTGTGAATCTGGGGAAATTTTACACCAAATACATTGTCTTTGTTTCTTTTCCTTGGTAGAAATGTGCATAATCATTGCTCCTATTTCTGCAGATATTTGCAGTGACTCCTTAAGGAGAACTTGAGAGATAGGTACTGCAGTGCTTGGAAAGAAGCGTTGCCTAATAAAAGACAGTGGCTTTTTCTGGAACAGGAAATTATGTTAGCCCCAAGCTGCCCTCTATATGACACAAGTAAAACAAGAGAGAATAAACTGCAGCACACCATGAAGTCTGCGGAAGCAAAAAATATTGGACTAGGGAAAATTCTCAGAGTTCCCACTATAAGCGTGAGTGTGTGTGTGTGTGTGTGTGTGTGTGTGTGTGTGTGTGTTTACTGTAATTACTTAATTGCTTAATGCTTCAAAACAGATGACACCTGTTATTCCCAAGCTTCATCTTTAGAACAACAGGAAATAGGAATGAAAAGAGGGGTCCCTAGATAAGGTTTTCAATGATGATATCTCATCAACCTGATAAGTGTTGTGCTCAAGGGCCCAGCAGTGTTTGTCCAGGTTACATTAGATGTTTTTGTGTATAGCTGATTCAATTCTGAGTTTACTGATTTGTCTTTACTTTCACATCCTTCCCAATAGACTCTGAGCTTCATTTTTAACTCCTCTGTGAAGAGCTAGAGGATATGAGAAAAGGGATAAAGCTCAGACTGAGTTTAGGGTGGGAAGATGTGTGATCCCTGGTACCTTTTCCCTAGTGCGAGTGGCCAGTTGACCTTTTAAGCTTCAACTCATTCTGAAATTTCACCTTCAGTGTGGATGGGAAGATCTGATGGAATGATCCAGCCATATCTCCCACTCTGTGTAAACTATAAAGGGTGATAGCAATGTCAAGGAAGAGGAACACAGATATCCTCATCTTCTCTGGGAAAAAAAAAAAACAGGAAGAAAAAAAGAAAAAGAAAAAGTCTTTATGTTACTGATGAACATGCACCATGACAATTCCTTTCTCCAGCATTCATAGTTCTCATTCATAGTTGGCCTTCAGTAAGGAAGACAGAGAAAGTAAGATAGGAAGTTATGGTCATTGTCTATTGAATACTAAATCCTTCTCTAAGGGTTCATCCTAAAACTTAGCAAGCAAGGTAAGTTAGAAAAGAAATCATGACAGTTAAAACTTGTCATTGAGTCTGTAGATGGGAGGAATCAACAGCCACATGCATCAAATGTTATCGTGATCCAGAAAAGTAAGTCCCTGCCTCCTGCTTCACTATCTCCAGAAAGCACTCTTCCTAGACAGGAGCTCACAAAATACAATCAGGTTTTGCATATTGAAGGGAGCATGCTAATTTCCTCCATCCCTGAAGAACAGGTAGAGGGCATATAGAAAGAATATGAAACAAGCAGCCAATCAAACAGCATCGGGTGGTGCAGTACCTCTGGAAAGTTGCTGTACCTGTCAGGCCTCAGTTTCCCTGTTGGTAAAATGAATGTTAGACAAGGTGGTCTCAGAAGGTCTTCTCCTCTGGGCCTTTTTCTAGATTCTTCTGTGGTTCATATGTATTTCCCTAAATAAGAAAAACCCACATAAAACCACATTTTAAATCAAAACAATATCTTTAGGTGGTATTGGCTTTGCAAAGACATGTAAGAGGTATCTATTTTCACACCTAACTTGCCCTTTATTTATGACTTGACATAATGATCAAAAAGCCTATGGTTCATACACCTTTTGTGTCAGGCTTGTCTTTCATAATATAAAGAAAAACATACAGGCATGCACTTAAGACAAATAATAATAATAATGCACACAAGAACATATACACAAAATGCTCTAAATAATTTCTGGTAGCTTGTCAGCTATTTCTAACACACCAATGACCTTCACACTAAGAATCCCTACTATACTGTTTTACCTAGATTTCTCTATTAGACTGATTACATTTCTCACATATACTTGGCAAAAATTTCATCCAATATTCTTTAACTGAATAAACAGCAAGTTATGACATTCTTCCAATCACCCAGGGAGTTTCATGTGGATTAGAATACAAACATTTAGAAATCAAATCTGCAATGGTCTACTACCTAAGCTCTGTGTCCGCAGACTCTTGCTGCTGACTGGCTATTCTTAGTAGATATTCCTAACTCTGACAATTATAGTAGCTTTGATAAAACCAAACATATCTGTTCATTTATTTATAATAGCTAGTGATACTGATCCTTCCTGTCAGCCAAATAGCACAAAGCCCACACTCAGCTACAGAAATCAAATCAGCACTGTTTTTCCCCATGTCTGTTAGGCCTAAGGAGGTCAGGCAGTTGATTTAATAAAGCATAATTCACCCAACACTTCATGTGTTAGAGTTCCACATTAGGAGGATCCTTCATCTTTCTTACTAGTAGTTTTTCCTTATGTTCTGGGCACAGAGGCTGTTCCCCCTTAAAGACTGAAACATTTTTCCCCATCTACTAAGCTTTTGATGGAGCCAAAACTAGCACAGCATGTATATAAGAGGGTCAGGCAAACTATCTGCCCAGCCCTAGTTCTGAACAAGGAAATCAATATTCCACGGTGTAATTCACTAGTCAGAAGTAATCGCCCTCCATCACAGCAGCATGAGGCAGTAAATTCATTACAATGAGTTTGCTGCTGCTTTGGCATGGATGTCAACACTCTTGTTTTACAAACACTGCAGACACCCTGGCCTCCTGATCATGTTTGCATTAATCCATGTCTTTTTGCTCAGCCACATATAGAATCAGTCTTCCAAACATTGGCACACTAGGAATATCTGTATTAATATCTCATCGTTCATTGTCTTTAAAAATATAAAAGAGTAATCAGTCAGAAGAAACCCAAGGCAGAGGATGGCCTGAGCTGTGAATCAATGGGAATCAAGCAAATTTGTGAGTAGAAGCGTGGAATGTGCTACAGCACTGAGCCACGCCCCTGAACTATCACCAAGAAAGCCCTCCTGACTAAATAACTAAATAAATAACTTTGGTGGGCTCTCTCACCCATGTCTTATTTGGAAACATTTTCTACCTATTTTCCTTTATTTCCTCTGCTCTCTCCCAATTCCTTCTCTCTGTATAGTCTGCCATTGAACTAATAACCTAAGAAGAAAGTTATCTAAGAAGAACCAATTTTAAAAAAGTAAAAAGCAACTCCAAGACTGTTTCCTATCTCAGTGTTCACACCAGGCATTTGGAGACTAGTATTTTAACTCAGAGGAAAGAAAGAGTCAGGTCAGGCTATACTGAAATTATGCATCATCTATACCTTGAGTTAGATTTACAATGATCTGAAATAGACACTAACCCATCTCTCTGTCTATGTACTCAGTTTTAGCCATCTGATGAATAACCCAAATTAGCCACATGAACCAAACCATTGCTGAAGAACACCCAGACTTGATTACTTCAAAAGTTTCTTGAGGGACAGGAACTGGCTATATTAAATTCCAGTTATCTAGTGGCCAGTGGTTTCTGGCATAGTAAGTACTCAATACAGGAACATTCATTCTCCACTGAAAGTTAAAAGAGGGGTTCAATAGATTTTTGTTGTTTTTGGCATTCAACTCTTCATCAGAACTTTCTCCATTCCAATTTTTTGTAATCATTTTATCTCCTTTCTTGGGCAATTGTTCCTAAGAGTCACCAATAACCATTCTAGAAATCAAAGATGCAAGAAATGCCACCCTAGAGAAGAAAATTAATTTCATTTGAGATTAGTTATGACACCACATATGTTTATTTACTTCCACTATTTATTGAGGACCTAACAAATCCAGGCTTTGTTATAGGTGCCAGGGCTAAAATAGTGAGTAAAATGAAAATATTTCCTTCTCTCAAGAGGTTTCTAATTTTATAGAGAAAAAGTCAATAATAAAAGTATCTCTGTCACACATACAGAGAATAAATGTGCTATATACAGGATATTATGAACATACACAATCCAGGAGTCAATCTATGAGGCAGGAAGATCTTGTGATTAGAGTTACACTGAGCTTCCAGGGATGAAGAGAATTTAACTGCGCAGGTTAAGGAGAAAGGACGTGGTAACCACAGGAAGACCCTAAAGAGAGAAGAGTAGTGCAACAAGGCAAACTTTATCCCTGGGTGGGCACCATGGCTAATGGCTGTAATCCTAGGGGTTTGGGCGTTTGAGGCAGGAGAATAGTGAGTTCAAAGCCAGCCTCAGCAACTTAGGAAGGCCCTAAGCAATTGCTTACTACTTTTTTTCAGATACATGGAGATTTTTTAATGTAAATGAAATCAAACCAATATAATTGCCATTTATTTTGCATACACACTATACCCAAAAATATGCAGGTGAACTTTTTGAATATAGAATTTTGTGTATTCCAAGACATTCTCAAAACTTAACTCAGCTCATCTCAATTACTGGAGGAGAAATCTATTGAATTATAACCTCTACAGGAAGGGACTTGGAATGTGTGCATTCTAAAAAAGTTCCCACTAGTGACCCCTCAAAATACACAAATTCAGGAACTAGTAATGCAGCTTCAGTTATAGAGCATGTTCTCATCATAAACAAGGCCCTGGGTTCAATCCACAGCACACAAACAGAAAAACCAACCAACTAAACAAACAAAAATAAATCCCAAACAGAACATGTGATTTTTCTTATCTTCATAAATAGTATCATCAAGCTTGGTTCAACCCCCAAAACTTGGATTTATCCTTGACTTCTCCCTCCTCTATACTGACCTGCAGTCCACCAGAAAACTGTCTCAGAAAATTGATGGCATCCTTATAAGGTATGTTCAAATGTGAAAGTTCTCTCTGACTTTGCTACCACTATCATCTAAGTCCCATTATTGCTTGAACAATTCTATGCCACATCCTTCAATAGCCTTTACCTGGCCTCTTTGTTTCTAAGCTTTATTCGTGAAATAATGTTGGAGTCAGAGTTACACACATACACACACACACACACACACACACACACACACACCCCTTATCATTCTATGATACATTGCAGATATTGGCCTACTTTAATTAATATTGACAACAGTCTTTGGGTTAGCTAATTTTTTTATTCTAATTTACAGATATGGAAATTCAGATATAAAGAAGCACTCAACATCACCAGAGGTGAAGCCAGATCTTTAATCCAGGTGGCCTGATGAAACCTACCAGCTTAGTTCACTACTACCTTTATTTATTTATTTTCTTTTTCATTTTCATTCCAATCCAAGATGCACACTGATTCACTTAAATGTCTTGGAATTTGGAGGTGTGTCTTCTAATTGGTGGCATGCCAGGATTTAATTTTTAGCATTTTTTCCTTGTGGTATAAAAAATATTACCATGTCTTACAACTGACAGCTTTTAGAGTTGGTGAAATACAGTGTTAGCTGAATGGATGAGAATAGGTCAGGGGGCTGCTCTGAATATCTATGCTTCAGGCTTTGTATCCTGGGTAACAAGACAAACACAACATGTTAAACACTATGGAAGAAGGATAGAGAGCTATATAACCATCATATTACTCATCAGTATTTAATATTTCAATCAACTAGATTCTAACTTATCTAACAAAAAGGAGGTAAGATAAAATAACATTAGAATATTCTTCTCTAAAATTCCTTGGTAACTTTGCTTGTTAACTATTTAATAATTAGTCTTTTCAGTATTTCTTCTCAACTGTTCTTAGAAGTTTTTTTGTTTTTGTTTTAAGAATTAAACTCAGTCCATTTTCCATTCCTCTATATGATTTGAAGTAAATGTTCCTAATTTTCATCATCATTATTATTCCTCTCTGTGAGTCATGTACTTCTAAACAGCCCAATGTTTTCTTATGTTGGAGGGGGTGGAATTCCCTACCAGCTAGACATGTCACTTGCTTTTTTTTTCATATGTAACTTTATATGGATAAATTTGATCGGCTCTTTGAGGGGGGCGGTTCATAGAATCACAATCAGTAAGAATATTGGTCTAAAACCATGCCTTAGTATCGTAACCAATGTGTACATTTATCTTTCACTTTGTAGTTTATGAAGTATTTTAACATATTCTGTTTTATTTAATCTTATTTAGAACTCTCTAGAACTGTGTGGAGAGGCATGGCCATCAATTGCTGTGCATCGTCTTGGTTGTATTTCTCTATGAATACTCTCAGGGATCTGAAATGAGTAGTTAAGTCCAAATTAGTTAATTAGTCAAGGAGATACTGGGGTCTCAGCAAATTTTGGAGGTGTTATTCTGAGTTTTAAGTCTGCAATGAGAAACCAGATTTTACCAATGAGGTCTGTGGCACCCTAGCATATTAAGGAATGGGATAAAGGAAAACATCAGACCATGGTTTGGGCAGCTGGAACCCCTAAGCTCACAGCATCTGTGGACAACACTGTCCATTCACTCTATACACATGCACATCTTCTATGTGTGTCAAGATATATAAAAGGTTGAACAACTTGTGAATGTTAGAGCAGACTGAACCTCTGTCTGGATCCCATCAGTCTAGATGTGTTTTGCTGGATATTAAAGGAGGTGCCATTACCACTGGTCTAGGAGAGCAATGTGTCAAAAGAGCTGTGGAGTGAAGAGCTTGCATAGCATCATGCTAGGGACTTATATCTCCCTGCACCATAGAAACTAAAATTTACTCACCAACCATGTATCAATTTCCCAGAGATTCCATACTAGTCCAGTGGCCCTTGGAAAGATTTGGAGCTCTAGATATTTTTCAGGAATAACCTGATAATCTCTGGGGAACTAAAACTCAGAATAAGAATATACTGTTCAGCTCATACTGCCTGCTTTTTGTCTCCCAGTGATTCAAAATCACTTTCACAGATTGCCCCCCTCTGTGAAAATGAATTTCCTAAGTGAGATTTCCTGGTGTGCCAGATAGTGTTAGGACTAGGTGCATGCTCAGAACACATCCTCTGTGGTTAACCTAGCACTATTGAGCAAGAGCAGGTGGCTAAAACCTATTAACACAATGTGGTACTAACCCTTTATATTAAACAGGATTAGCAGTCCAGCCATTTAACAGAGCTGTAATGCCAGAGGTTTTAAGACCCGCCAGGAGCCTCAAACCTCTGGGAGTTTTTACCTTCGATTCTGTTTAAATCCAAGAGTCTTTCACCCTGCTGGCAGCTCCAGAGTTACTGCTGAGGCTTTAGGGAGAAACTGTTATGAAAAGCTGAGGTTGTTGCTAAGCAAAGGAAGTCTCAGGGAGGCAACTGACAGAGGAAAAGCAACACCTGGTTAAACTGAAATTGACATGAGAGCTCCTCTTGGCTTTAAGCTGCTTTTGTCAGGGTTAGAGTTCCATCTGCCTAATATCGAAAAGGCAATAAGCATAGACAATCACAGCTCCTCCAGACATGCATTTTCCTAGCAGTGGGAGAATGCAGTGAGAAATATGGCACACCACAAGGGTGAGCAAATTTTGTTTGTGTCTTGGAGTCTGAGCAAATTCTCAATGTAACTTCAATGCCCAGTGCCATTTGTCCTCTGGTGAGGAGACCTGTGCCAGGAGCAAGGATGGAGCTCCTGCCTCTGAGAGGCCTCACTGTCCTCATCCAGAGAAAGAATACTATGAATAGAAACAGCTTCTTCTCTGGCTGAGGACACAGCTCAGAGGTACAGTTCCTACCTAGCATGTAACAAGGCCTGGGTTCAATCCCCACCATGGAGAAGAAAGAAAGAAAAAAGAAGTGACCTCTTTCTGTTGAGGAGATAAGGAGGTCTCCAGGCCTGCCCCCCACCAAATGAGCATAGGAACCCTAACATCTATTGTTTAAGTTGTTTGAAATCAGATGAGTCCAGAACAGTCAATTAGCATCTTTTTTTTCTTGGGGATCAGCATGATCTACACAATACTGTGCCATGTGTGTTGGAAGATTCTGAAGACCTACTCAGGGTCTCTCCCTCAAGGCATCCCTTTCCTTGCAGTAATAATAGATGAAGTGTTTATTTTAAAATAATCTTTTCTTATGATTGAAATGTCAGCTACTCAGGAGGCTGAAGTAGGAGGATTGCAAGTTTGAGTCCAGCCTCAACAAATAAAGGAGATTGTCTCAAAATAAAAAAATAAAAAGGAGTGGGGATGTAGCTCAGTGGTATAGTATCCCTGGGTTCAATTCCAAGTACTGGGTGGGGTGTAGGGAATAGCGGAGCATGAGAACATGCCAAAAAGTGTTGATCCCAGGTGGAAGTCAGCAGTGTAAGCATCCCTTTCTCTGGTGAATAGAGATAACGAGAGAAGCTGAGACTCATCATTCATTGCACCTACAATTTCTGCCTACTTCTAACACCGATTAACAAAGAAAATAGATAAAGGGAACATCATACACAAATGCACCTAGTCTATTCCTACAAGGCTCTCACTGTACACATCTAGACAGAATCCCTGACCCTGCAGCTGGGCTGGATCTCCTATGAGTCACAGACCTTTGTATCTCTTATTTCAAGATTGGAGTAACTACTTCCTGTTCTCCTTTGTCAAGCTCAACTCTTCCTTGTTAGAGTGGTAAGTTCTAAGGGCAAGAAAGCACTACATAATGCAAGTTAACACTAAGAGGAGGAAAAAGTTATATTCTAAGACCTAGTACCAGGGATTTAAAAATTATTTACAATAATGTGGCAGGGAATCAATGGAGCAGGCTTGGAAAACCCTGCTCTGCCAATCATTAAATGCATAGCACTGAGTACCTTCCTTTGGCTTCTGTAAATTAATCTTCCATCCTTCTCCATCCTGCTCTACACCCAGGAGGCTGACCTTGACTTCCAGCCTCAACCAGGTCCCTTGTTGTTTGGCTTCAGGTTGGATTGTGCTGGTGGGGGGTGACCACAGGAAATCAAAAGAGAAAGAAAAAAGAGTATGGGTCATTCATTCCTTGGGCCCCTTTCGGCTGGGCTGGAGTTGTTAGTAGTAACTAGTACTTGTATAAAGGCCTCAGGCTCCCATCAGTAAGCTCTCCCCTTGGAAGACCACAGATCTAACTAGATGCTTATAACCACTGACCCATCAAGCCCAGGGATAGTAGCAGCTTTCCACTCTTGCTATACCTGGGGTGTCCTGGTCATTCTTTTTTAACCCCAAGCACATCATCTTCTCGAGCCATCCATTTATCTGGCTCTAAATGCCTTTTGGATTATATAATTTTCTTCAATAAAATAAAAGGAGCAAACAAATTAACAACAACAACAACAACAACAACAAAAAACCAACCCTGAATGATACACACATAGCTGGATTAAAGAGATACCAAGGAGGCACTAAAGAAAGGATGGCTGCAGGCTCTACATATAACAAGGGCATTTAGAGCATAGTCAATGTATAAGAATTTCAAAATGTTAGTACCTCCTATAATCACCCAGGAAGGCACTGCACCGTCTCCCATCCTGTTACCATTCCTTTCTCATTTTTACAAATAAAGAAGCCAAGACTCAGGAAGGTCACATGAAATGGCCCATTATAATTTTCCTGTCTGCAAGGGTTTGGGGGCAACAGCTTACAAATCCTTTTAGGATGGTGAATGTCACATGCTATATATAGACCATGTCATATAAAGGAAATATGTAAGAAGTTCTTTCAAAAGGGTCAAAACCCTGACTGCATTTATGTTCTCTACCAGTGATTTTTCCCCCCACCAATCAACGAATTTAGTTTCCTTGCTCCCTGGGAAGAGCTGAGATTCTAGCAGAGATCTTATCTAATTCTTTGTTTTGGTACAATGTCTAACATGTTTTTGGCATTTAATGAATATCTATTAATAGCCTGTTATCCATGGGAGGCTCTGTGCTCAATGCGATCACTTGCTGTTTCACACACAGGCAAAATAAGGGATCAGGTTTGTTCCACATATCATAGATCTGCCCTGAAATGGCTTTGGGGGGTAATTTAGATCAGCTTTCTGCCACTGGCCAGCACAGGGCTGGAACTGTGACCGTCTAAGTAGTGTCCCCCATGTAAACCATGGGCCTTCTGGATGTCCCTGTGCACCTCCAACAGCCTTGATAGTGTGATGAAGATGCTTCCTCCTGTCTGATATAAATCCCTCCTGCCAGATTCTGCCTGTTGCAATATCATGTACCCAGGGGAGAAAGGGAGCCAGTTATGAGTAGTGCAGGAGAAAACAGGTAAAAATGAGAGAAAACCCAGTGGAGAATTCTGACAAAGTGCTGAAAGGCAGTAGCCTCATCATTCAGAGGGGAAGAGCAAGGAAGATTATGTTCTTAAGAACTTCTGGGGGCAGTCACACATTCATCTAGGGACAAGTGTTGAACATCCACCTGTTCTAGGCACTATTGGGCAGGAAGAATACAGAAATAAATATGGCATAAGCCCTGCCAACAAAAACATTTCATTTAGAAGTTTGAAAATTATATAACATTACTATAGTTTATTGTTGACCCCTTCCCATACTCAGGGTATACCTACTATGTTCTATAAAGTTGTGATACGAACAGGATAGCTTCTGTCACCCTCTTTATGACATTAACACTTCAGCAGTTAGCCAATAACCTCTCCTGACAATTATGCAGATACTATACAGTATTCCCCCATTATCTGCAAGGATATATTCCAGGGTATTCTGTGAATGACTGTTAGATTTTTATTGCTGTGACCAAAAAATCCAACAAGAACAATTTAGAGTCAGAAAAGTTTATTTTAGTTCACAGTTTCAGAGGTTAAGTTCATGGTCAGTGGACTCCATTGTTTGGGGTCCAAGATGAGAAAGAGCATGATGGCAGAAAGGTATGGTGGAAAAATACTCAGCTTATGGCAACCAGGAAGCAGAGTGAGAAAGGAAGGAGCTACAGGGAAGATGCACCCTTCCTGGGCATTCCCCCAGTGAACCACCTCCTCCAGCCATAGCCCCACCTGCACCCAGTTACTACCTGGTTAGTCCATTCAGACTAGGATGAACTGATTTGCTCATAGCTCTCATCATATAATTACACTACCTCTGAGTATTCCTGCATTAATACAGGAATTTGTGTGTGACATCTCGTATCCAAACCTGAATGATGCCTGAAAGCACAGATAGTATAGAATTCTATAAATACTATGCTGTTTATCTTATTTATACATACTATGATAAAGTTGAATTTATAAACTAGGCACAATAAGAAATTAGCAATGATGATTAATAATTAAATAGATAGAACAAGTATAACAATACAATGCAATACAATTTAGTTAAAACTTGTGAATAACTTCTAGAATTTTCCATTTTAATATGTGTTGATTGCTCTTGACCACACAAAACTCAAGCCATAAATGCCAAACCTCAGATAAGGAGGAAGTGCTTTGGCAACTATGAGATAGGGCTTTTGTTGGGATTAAATGAGTTATTATGTATGAAGCATTTGAAATAGTATTTGACCTATAATAAGCAATATATAATTATCAACCACAGAAAAGTAAAATATGAACTGAAAGAAAACCTGAGGAATTAATGTACTCTCAGTGTTCAGAGAGACCTGGAGAAAATGGTGTTGAAGTAAAAATGTGGAAAACAATTTGGTGTTAATCAGGCAAAGGTGGGGTACTATGGTTTGGATGAGGTTTGTATTGGCACCTTGATCCCAAGGGTGATATTACTGGGAGGCAGTGGGAGACTTTTAACAGTTGGAGCTGATAGAGTTGCCTTGGAAAATTGGAAGCAAGCCTTCAGAAGGGACTATTCCATCATTCTCTGACTTCCTGTTTGATGTGCTTGCTCTCTTTGACATACATGTGCTCCTACCTTGATGTGATGTAATCAGAAGGGACCTTACCAGAGCTGAGTCAGTGCCGAAGCCATGCCCTTTAATTTCAAAATCATGAGCTAAATGAATCTCTTCTGTTTTTGTAAAGTTAGTCTGCCTCAGGTATTTCTTTATAGTAATGAAAAATGGGCTAGCACAGACAAAGGAATTGTGCAGTCACCATTGCTCAAATAACTTGGAATAGGGAGTGTTGGCTGGAGAGGAGATAAAAACAATACTGATAGGATGAAGCTGGAGATGTCCTCAGGCAGATTGTGCAAAGCTTTGTAGGTTGCACAAAGGGTAGACTAGAGTCCAGTCCAGACTACACAAGTTAAAACTGCCCTTTAAGAGCATGTTCTCCCTCCTAATAAGCACTCAGCCTCCTCTATTGGTTAGGAACAACGTTTCAAAGGGAAGCCTAGATTGACTAGAGCTTTCTTTGATATGCATTGGCCCTGGAAGCTGAGTGGAACCTGGCAGCATCAACTCATTTCATAGCAGAGAAGCTGAGGATAGTTTGCAGATGCTGAAGCTGTACCACTATGTGCAGTGGCCTCTGTAGATGCCAATCTATCCAACAATGCTCTACTCACTAGAAGATCACTCATGAAATTACCCAGAATCTTTCCTATTTAAATTCACCTACTGGGGGCTGGGGTTGTGACTCAGTGGTAGAGTGCTTGCCCAGCACATTTTAGGCACTGGGTTTGATCCTCAGCACCACATAAAAATTAATGAATGAAATAAAGGTATTGTGTAAAAAAAGAATTCACCTAGGAAGTGAAGTTTCCAATCAAATGGAGAATTAGAGTAATGGAAGTCAAGATCCCAGTCTTGTTTCGTCATAACTGTGAGAAGAGAGGGACTAAGGTTCTGGACAATCAATGTCCCCAGCACTTAGTGTGCTTGAGGGTAATATGCAACTCAAATCCCTAGTTAATGAGGTCATTCTGGGGAAAGACCTGAAGTGAGTCAAAAACAGGTATTGAACTGTTTGGGAGCGAACAGTGAACCCTCTCCAAGGGTTCTCAATAGTGAACCCTCTCCAAGCTGCAACTGGAATCAGACAATAGAGGCTGAGCCATTGTCCTTGGCTGCCCCAAGTCCACAGATAAGAGCTAAGGTACAAGGGTCCTCAAAGGACTGATGCCATTTCCCCTGTCATGGATCTTTTGCCCTCTGGCTCTAGTCACTGTGATAGTGCTGCTGAAGCTCCATTTTCCACAGAACACCAAGAAGGAGCTGGCCTTTAAAGTGCTCCAGTGGGGCAGCTTCCACTGCTCACAGACCCTGTTACTTCCCACCCAGATGGCCACCATGGCCTAAGCATGAATACTGTTTGTCCTCTGGACAAAAAAGAAGTTCTACTCATTGGTTCCTTAGGACAGACAGGATTACCTGCCCTGCCCCCCACAAATACATCTTTCTAAAGGAGGCTGTGCTCAGAAGTCCTTCAGTGATATTCCCTCTAAGGAGATTGTCCAAGACCTTCTTGGTGTCTAGTGATTACAAGGACATTTTTTTTTTCTGACTTAGCTAATGCTCTGAAGGAACTGGGCCCTATTTCAACAAAAAAGAGAAAAAAAATGTGTACATGAATTTCATGTCAGTTGTTAATCTTGTATCAAAGACTTTAGTATTACTATTTATTTATTTATTTATTTGGTCCTAGGGATTGAACCCAGGGTACTTAACCACTGAGACACATCTCCAGCCCTTTTCTTTAATATTTATTTATTTATTTAGAGTCAAGGTCTTGCTAAGTTGCTTAGGGCCGCACTAAATTGCTGAGGCTGCCTTTGAACTTGCAATCCTACTGCCTCAGCTTCTGGAGCCTCTAGGATTAAAAGCATGTGGTACTGTGCCTGGCTAATCTAGCTTTAGGACAATATACCAGTTAAAGATTTCTACTTTCAGCCTTTGAAGAATCACAGGAACTGTATTTATCCACTGGTCTTAAGCAACTTAAAAACCAAATAAATATAGAAATATGCAGTTTTTCATAGGTGGGCAGCATGTTCCAAGCATCATAGGATAGGGATAGGAGGAGAAAGCAATGAGGTGAAGCTAATGATTGTTTCAGTTTCCTGCTGGAGAGTTTCTAGACTTCAGTGCAAGAAGTTTTCAAGACAGAGTTAGTGTTCATGGGAGCCAAAGCAGCCAGAATTTTCAAGGCAGAATATCAGAGAGAAGAAAGCTGCACAGAGAAAGAAGGCTCTGGTATCTGCAGAAGGTTCCCACCTAAGTCTTCCTCTGGATGCTGATCAGCACATGCACAAAATTATTGATTGGTGGGGTAAGAACCCTTCCCCCCTCAAAAAAAAAAAACAAAAACAAAACAATCAGTACACATCACACTGGTATAAGAATAGTTAATTGTTTCTTCTCCCCTGGACTGAGGAGGAAAATCCTTATTCCACAACACTGCTTAGAAAGGAAATGAGGGAGGGAAGAAATGGAGGAGGGAAATCAGCTGTTTAACATGGCAAATTGTATTTCTTATACATGAAACATGAGTGGAGCCCAGCTCAGGGGAAGAGGGTTAATATTTATAGTCAATCATGACCCTAGACTGTAAAACCGACTTTGCCATATTGAATGTTGGGCTTTCAGGGGTGTTTTGGACTGGATGCACCTCAGCAAGTTGGAGAACAGAGACTAGAGAAAGAATACCTATCCAGTACCCACCCTCTCCTTAAATCATATCAAGTCTACTTTCCTTATTTGGAAAGAAGTAATCACATTGACCCAGCTATACAATGGCAGGACTTGAAAAGACAGTCTCTGCCAGGACAGCCACTTCTCAGCATCAGTCCTCAACAAGGAGGTGAAGTCTATAAAGAGGAAAAAAAAAAAAAAAAGAAAAGAAAAATCTGACAGAAGGGGGAGTTCTCTCAATGACTCACATAGAAAGATAAGGGGTAAGTGGTGGAAATTAATGTGGTTGCCAGCTAAAATTCAAATCAAGGATCTAAGAAATCACCCCCAAATCAAAAGATTGTTAATCATAGTATTGACCATCCCATTGCAAACATCCATTTTTTTTCTCATCCAAACCAGTTCAAGTTTCACCAGATTCTGATAAACTGATATGCATATTGACCATTCAGTTCCATTTTTAAAAAAATCTTTTTAGTGGCAGATGGACATAATACCTTTATTTTATTTTATTTTTTATGTGGTGCTAAGGATCAAACCTCACACTTCACACGTGTGAGGTACGTTCTCTATCATTGAGCTACAACACCAGGCCTTCAGTCCCATTTTTGCTCATGAAATCATCATCATATTATCAATAGCCAGACTTTTAGAAAGTAAGGGGCAATTTCATAATATTTTAACAAAGTAGTCAAAATTATTTTTTTTAAATTGCTTTTTCTTCTTTTGCCCTGTTTTTACTAACAACATGTTGTTTCTAATTGTCATTAATAAAGTGTAAAGTTATGGAAATTTTGGTTTGGCCTCTTTTTGAATACTTTCTTCTGTTTGATTGTAGCTTTTTTGAGGGTATCAGTTATGAGAAAATTAGGATGTCCTTTGGGTAAGACATAAATCACATTAACACAACTTCTTTGAAGTAGTTATCACCCCTCCAAAAAAAAAGAAAAAGAAAGAAAGAAAGAAAAAATGTGCCCAGTGCTGTGGGTTCAAATCACAGAATTTTTGTTTTATTCCTTCCTATCTTGAGAATATTTTTCTAAAAAATCCATGAAGAATAACTCAGTCCAGTAAGCCAAAGTCTAGTTCAGTCTTGGGAGACAGTCAAGGGAAAGCAACTGCAGCTAAAATCTTTTTTGAACACAGAAAAAAAATGTGAGTATAAATTTCATCTGGGTTGTCACTGGCTGATCCTACACTTACTGTGCACATGTAGGGCCTGTATCTTTCCAGGCACTTATTTGTATGAGAAGTAAATATAACCTGAAAATAAGTTTTGTGTCCCTAAGACTGGGTATAGTATGTGTGTTAGCCACTGGTAGGGTTAAGATATCTGTTCCTAGGCCCATGTATGAGTCCCATGAGTCAGGTTGTAGTCTTATCACATTTGTATGTGTTAAACATGTTCTCCAAAAAATAAAATGATGTGACTTCCCATGATGAGGGTGTTTGTAGCCCCGTGTAGGAAGTTGCAAGAAGTGATATTTTGAATGGGACTCAAGATTCTCACAAAGGGAACAAAAAGCACTGGGAATGGTTTTGTGCCTGGTTGTTGTGGCATTGATTACCAGCATCATAGAGAAATCTATAGAAGAAGGACTTGAGAAGTCATGGCCATTGAGATATATGGACAGAAAGTTAAAATCGAGAACCCAAGGAGTCATAGCTCAGAGAGGAGATATAAGGACCTGAAGTAACTCAGAGGATCAGAGGCCAGCTGTCTTCTTGTCACAGAATTCACAAAGCATTCATAGACTTATCCCTGGGGTCATTTGGTTATATTTTTGGTGATCTGATGAAAATTTTTGGAGATTGTGGCACAGCACCCATTTGTAGCATGATAGTTTTTAAATAGAGACAGAAGAATGTTTTCACCATTTCTGCCAAACTTCCCAACAGCTCTATGGGCACAGAGTTACCTTCCTCTGCCAGATATGGGAAGAAAATATAAGTTATGGGAACTACATTGTGAATGGAAATCAGTGCTCCAGAGGGAGGTCTTCTTAGAAACTGGCTATAACAGCCAGGGAGCAAGACCTATACAATTCTTTTATGGACTCCTTAAAGTTGTAAAATATTTAAAAATCCTTCCAAAACATCAAATATTAAAGGGCCCTGGGAGATAATATGCATGTCAGTACTTATGGACACCAATTTTTAAAACTATACAAGATTTCACTTGAGCTAGAAGGGAGGTCTATACCAGAGGTATTAGGATGCAGTCAGACTGTGTCTGTACAGCTTGGAAACACCTCTGTAGGCCTTGTGGCAGTCTGTGAAGCCCAGAGAAATGCTCCAAGAACACCCAACACTACTGGAGATTTTATTAAGTGCAGTGACAGTGCCCAGCAAAGAAGATTTCTAGCTGAGACTCTATAGAGCCATTTAGATATGACAAGACTGTAAGTCCCTGAGGCAAAGAATGATGATAATTCTAAAAGTCTACACGATCCTGCACAGAAGGTCATCTGTGACCTCAAAAATGCTAATGCCTCCGTCCCTGTTGCCAAGGCTTTAACAATACTAAAACAGCAGCTGGTCATGTGGAGACCACAGGAACTTGCATGCCAATTTTCTTTACCATGAACTGGGCAGAGAAGATTCCCAGAGTGCTGTTGATTGATAGTAGAGAAGCTGCTGCAGGAAGTAGAGGAGAATGGTGCTCAGGTTGATTCTAGAAGACTTTCAGATGTTAGACAGTCCTCAACTAAAATGGTGCCTTGAGAGGTCACATTGGGACATGAAGCTTCACTAGTGATGAATAAAGTTGATTCTGAAGGAAGTAGAGAGACATACATTGATAGGTATTTATGAGTAAAAGGAGAAGGCATCAAAAGCTAAGCTCTGAAGCCCAAGTGCAGTCCCAGCTCTGGACTCTGGGGTAGGAATTAACATGGAAATGGCAGAGCACATATATGGACACTGTCCAGGACATTCAGTCCAGGTCATTGAAATTTGTGAGGGTGGCAGTCAATCTTGTTCCCTAGGCAGGGCTCTTTAAGTATAGGCTTGTGGCTCTTTTATACCACTATTCTTCCTCTAAGGGGCTGAATAGAAGAAATTCATCCAAGGAAACTACCCATTAGTAGTACTGAGGAAATGATAGCCTCTGTGATGGTGTGGTGAAGAAGAGGGCAACATTGCAGAAGCAAAGGGATGATCCTTTTAGGGGAGTGTCCTTGCAGCTGCTTCTACAGGAAGCAACTCAAGGAGAAGCTACATTTAGCTCTCAAAGAAAAATATCTAGAAAGCCCTAAGACTTTGTGTGAACAGTGTCCATTATTGAGGAAGATAGATGTATTAGCTTTCCATTGCTGCTGTAACAAATCACCAAGTGCACAGTGATTTAAAACAATACACATTTGTTATCGTAGAGTTTGAAAGTCAGAAGCCTAAACTCAGGCTTCCTGGACTATATCTAGATGTCAGCAGAATGGGCTCCATCTGGAGGCTCTGAAGAACCCTTGCTCTCTCCAGCTTCTTAGGGGCACCTACATGTCTTTGCTTGCAGCCTCATCTTTCCTCTTCAAAGCCAGCAGCATAGGATATAAAGTTTTCTCTGTCACATCTCTGCTTGTTTTGTTCCTTCTCTGACTTTGACTGTCCAGTTTCCCTCTTACAAGAACCCTCATGATTACATTGTGTCCTGTGGAACAATCCAGAATAAACTCTCAATCTCAAGATTGTTAAATTAAGTGTGCCTGCAAATTCTATGTTGTCAAGTAAGGTAACATATCCACAGATGCTGGGGATTAGGACACAGCTTTCCTTGGGAGTATGTGGGAGATCATGATCAACCACAATGGTGGGCAACTTGTGGCAGAATAGAGTGATTCTGAGAGCACACTCTGTGATTCTGAAGCTATGTCCTCCTGAAAAGTCCAAGGTAGAAGCCACTCTGTGAATTAAAAGTAAAGGAGTTCAAAAAAGAGTTCCCCTACAGATGTCTTTTTTCCTGTATCAATGGGACACTAGCAAAATCATTAAAATATGACAAAGTGAAGTGTGTGGCGCCCAGTGTCAGCCACTGGCATTCAGTGGTAATTCAGCATTATATTTGGGACAGCATTGATAGAGCTCTGTGCTGTTGTTATAGAACTCCTAAAATCCAAGCATGAGGTATGAGGCTTTCTGTATCTACCTAGAGAAATATGCTGGTATAAAACCCAGGACTGGATAAAGGAAACTGAAGCATGGCACTGGGTCTAGGAAACCACACCCATCCATCTAATCAGATCTCAGTTCCAGACTATCTGTTAAGTCAAAAACAACTGCCAGCCTCTCAAGCCACAGAGACTGTGGAAAGGACTTCCCCAGACAAGAGACAATAAGTGTGGCCTTCATGCTCAAAGAGCCAGGAGTGGACAAAAAGAGCTTGTTGAGGTGGTTCTCTTTGAGAAGGCCAAGTCCTTGCTTTATTCCCAGCATAATTAATAGTGAATCTGTGAGCTGCGAACAAGAAGATGCATTACCCAGAAATTCTCCAGAAAAAGACTACATGTGCTCAGCAGAGTACCATAGCTGTCTGCCCCTTCAAGGTCTTTCCCACTGCAAATGCATTCTGAATAAGGTAGGTGTATTATGTTCTGTTGCTGAGGTAACAGACTACCATACACATACATACTGAGTTAAACAATATGTGTGTGTTATGTTATAGTTCTGGAGATCAGAAGTCCAAATTCAGTTCTACTAAGCTAATTCAGGTGTCAGAAGAGCCCATGTATTGTGACTGACAAGGCAGGGTCTAAATATATTGTCATGTTGTAAGAAGCAGATAACTGTGAAAGCCAATGCTTTCTCCAGAGCTCCCCACCATGTCGGTCAAGGGTTATTTATGCTGAATCATGGTTAGAATTCTCACTCTGTGCAATTCTGCTTTCTACCCATCATTTTCCTCCAAGCAGTATTGATCCCTAATATATTTCTCTTGCATGCCGAAGAGAAGAGGCAATGTCCCCATGCCTCAGAGAAGTATGATCAGGCTTCTAACCTAAGTTAAGAGCACAGATGGACTTGACCACAACTCAGTGGCAAGGAAGAACATCATCCTGAGGAAAAACAAAATCTGGACAGAAAATGCTTGTTCAGAATAAGGGATCCTGGGAAGACATGGTTTGGCAGCGTCTGCCATGACAGCCAGGTCCTGAGGACCAGGCACGCTGTTGTGCTTGGAAGGAAAGTGATTGAGCATGTACCTATGAACTACAACCAATAAACTTGGAGACCAATCATTTGGCCCCACTGTGGTGATAGCAAGAATTTCCATGAGCAAAACCTCTCAGTAGCATAGACAAAAAAGCATTGTCATTCTTAGCAGTGACCATATATAACAGCCGGCAGGAATGGTAGAGGAGCAGTGTGGAATTTCTGGTTTTTTTTCTCTGCCTGGCATTGGAAAGAAGAACCCTTTCTCTCCTGCCTCCTCTTCTTTTGGACTGAGTGATTCCTCAGGTCTTAGATAATTGAGGAGAGAGTACCCTTCAGAGGCAGAGATATCACTTCCTATTAATGTGGGTGGGCATGATGGCTCTTGGATAGCCAACTGGAAATATAAAAGAGTTGTGGATGCATTTGCAATCAAGACTGATGGAACAAGTCATAAGGAATGCATTTAGATATTCAAATTGGCACATTCACTAAAGTGCATAATGCCAAATTAATATTAACACTTTAGAGCTTCCTTTTCACGTGTGTGGAAGAAAGGTTGCTATTCAATTTTCTTTCAATATAAGAGGTTCAAGAACTATGGGTTATGGAGAATGCAAAATGTGACAGTGGATAGAAGGACTTACATTTCTTTTCAGAAAAAAAAGGTAGAATACTGGAGAAAGATAAAACTTCAGTTTTATGACCCCAGTTGTTCCCTCCATGTCCTTCTCATGTGTCCTGGAAGCAGGTTGCTTACATCAGAACATGAGTCACCTTTCTCCATGTTATAACTACAGGGGTTACTAGTCTTGCTTGCAAGTTGAAATTAACTAGTCTTAGAAGGAATATTGAGTGTCATTAACCTGCATCACTGTGCACCAAACACAGCAATATGAAAATCATGGAACTGCCTCTAATTTTATCTCCCTAAGGCAAACTTTGAAGACGTGTGTTTCCTCATGAAACTGGGGGTGTTTATTTGCACATTGGTGGATATGGAATAGACACAAAGGGTAAAAGTTCTACAACAGCATCCAGGGAATAAATAAGACCAAGTATGAAGAAGTGAATATGAACTACAACTGATACCTACCAATGTCACACAGGCCAAGCCAAAGGGATACAGACAACAGGAGGGCTGTTCCTTCACCTAGGCGCCTTGCATGACCCGAAAAAACCAATTAGAGAAAAGAAATACTCTCTAGGCTCTCTGAGAACATGGCTGGAGTCCCCACTTTCATAAGGCAAGTAGCCCTTGACTGACTCTATTAATTAGCTGTGCCACAATCCATTCACAGGCATGTCACAAGCAATTTGTTGTTAATAATAAAGCAGCAAATTTTGACAACGATTTTATTCTTTGTAAATTATATTTATGTGCTAAGACTTCTTTGGTTGTAACTTACAGATAGCCAAATTACATTAGTTTGAATTTTCCTAGTTCAAACTAATGTAATCTGAAGCTCTATGGAACCATAAAGGCAAGGGATGCTCAGAAGCTAAAACCAGGAATCTACTATCCCTGGTACAGCCTCACTCCACTTACCCTGCAGGATAGTCTCCTTCACATGGCAGGAGATGTAGCCACAAACAAAACACAAGCCTCACATGTCACACAGTCTGCAATGAACATCCAGATTCTCAGTTCAAAATTTCAGTTTGATCATTTTTAGCAACAATTATAATTGGTGTGTCGTGGGTTATGCAATCATTCCAGAACAGTCACCTGTGGACAAGGAGAGTAACATGCTCCTCAGGTAATTCTGTACCACCAAGACAAGATCTCCAAACAGCTCATCAGCTGTCACTCCGCTCTAATCTTCTACCTCTCTCATTCACTCTTTTTCTTCTCTAAAATATACAGGCTAACAGCAGATATTGTCCTTGCATCCTGAACTCCTGTCCTAAAAGTGAAACCGTGCTATTCTCCTAACTGCTCTTGAGAACACTACCTCTCCAATTCTTCTCTCAAATGGATGGTGTTTGTTCTTTGTCCCCAAATACCACTGAGCCTGAAAAAGCCCTTCTTGCTTCTTGTGGATGCTGCAAATCACCCCTTCCCTTCTCTATTTTTGCCCCTCTGTTTTCAACATCTATTGACCCACTGATTATTTCCTCTTGCTCCACTATCATTTCTGGTACTGCCATTTCCATATTGGAGGCCAATTCATCCAACATTCTTTTGTTTCAGGTGGGGATGCAAGAGTGTATAAAAGACTAAAATAAAAGGAAATACCCTACTATTCCACAAGACAGTGGAATGAGAATTCCACTGTGATACCTATGTTAGTGATACCTATGTGAATCTATTGTATATTTTATGATCTAGAAATGCAGAGTTTGAAGGCCCCAAACATCAAGAAGTGGTAATGAGAGGGATATTCCAATAACTCTGGAATGATCAGTGCATGCTCTATACATGTGTTGAAATATCATACTGTATCCTGTTAATGAATAATTATTACATGTTCATTAGGAAACATGATTTCAATATTTTAAAGAGGCAGACTCAGCTTAGACTTTTGATTGTTGTTTTTGTAGGTAATGCAGGAAAGAGAACACAAGAGATGTGGACCAACATAGTCAAACTCATAGGGACGAGAGGCAGCTTTTTCCATTTGAAAACTGTAGGGAATTTTGATTAGCCGGGCCAAGATATAAAATTAGTGAAGTTACAACTGTGTGTGAGAAAATTTTACAAAGAGATTTAAACTGTAGAAGGTTTTTTATATCATGTTTAATAAGTTTTTTTTTCTCTTTTCTTATTTTTGCAATAAGGGATATTTAAATAGTTTAAATGTACATCTGTATTTTGAAAATTATATCAGAACTTACTTTACAAACTCTTTCCTTTGACTTTGAATCCATGAGGGAGGAAACTGTCTATGCATCTTTATATCATCTAGAACTAATGCATAAGATCATAATATAGAAAGAATTATAAAGAAAATATAATAAAAATATATATCAACTAACAAATGATAGTTTAAACTCTAGCAACCCACCCAATTCACAACTCAGAAATGAAAACTTTGAGAACATTTTTAAACATTTTTTTTTTATCCTACGCTAGAGAACCATGATGAAGCTGCCTTGTGCCAAGGAGCTTATGAAGAGGGCTAAAGCTTGACATGACTGGACTGGTTTATAGTTTGCAAGATGATCTTGAGGTACAATATTTTATTAAATCCTTTCCAGCAAGTTCGAGAGAGAGAGGTGAGAGATAGGTCTTATTATCCCTACAATCAAGAATGTAAGGCAGAGATTTTAAGCCACTTGGCCAAGGTCATGTCATAAATAAGCAGGAGAGCCTGAACTTAAACTGGGATCTTTGGTTCTGCGCACAGAGATCCCTGTGCTGTTTCACACTGCCTCCAGATTATAATGAGGACATCTGACATGGAAGAGACTGTAGGTAACAAGTGAGGCTGTTATATGGCACTGCTATAAAGAAAATCCAATGTAAAAGCCATCTGTGCTAATAAGTGTGTGAATTGCCTACAAAAATGGCCATACTTTAATCCTTTAACTGCTTGTGCTATTGGTCAGACCCTTGCATTGTGTCTAGTCTGAATCTTGGTCTTTCAAGAGAGATGTGCAGAAATGTAAAAGGGATCCAACCTATTATATCTGATCTATGAAAGAATATTATAGGGAGGATTATGTTCACCATCTCTA
This sequence comes from Callospermophilus lateralis, assembly GCF_048772815.1. Lineage (NCBI taxonomy): Eukaryota > Metazoa > Chordata > Mammalia > Rodentia > Sciuridae > Callospermophilus > Callospermophilus lateralis. The sequence continues at coordinate 95,382,226 of NC_135306.1, read as the reverse complement.
CAGAGGTCATACCCTTGCAGGAAATTAGCACATTGCAGCAACACAAATATAGGCTAGACCTAAGAAAAAACGTGCTGCCTCTAAGAGCAGTGAAAGGCAGGGAATGTGTTTTCAAAGCAGGATATGAAATCTCTATCACTGAAGATTTTAAGAATAGGAGAAATTCTGTTCAGAGTAACTTGGAAAGCCCAGGAGCTAAAGGATGTGTAAAATTAACTCTGCTTTCATCTCATCCAGGGCGGGATGTGGTGGTAGTGACCTTGAGAGTTACCCTGACCTTATTATTTCCATTGATCCACTCCTCCCACCTTATGTTACTGTGCAGTTTGCTCACTACAAGTTAATTTGTTTTACTTTCATTATTATTTTTTAATGTGATGTATGATCCACATTTCCATTCCCAAAGAAAATGTGCTCTATGAAAGGAACCAGCTGTTGGTGGTACCTATGTGAAAACAGAAAATGGGAAAAAACTGAGCCACCTATTTTCTGCCTTGGTTCCTTGCTAAACCCATAACCATATTAGAAACATCACAAGACATTTTATTATATGCTATTAGTTATTTTTCACACTCTTTACCAATTTCTTTATTCTATTTTCTTGTCCAGAGCTAAGTGATTATATTTGTCTGTCTTATTTAATACTCATATATGTGTATATGTGTGTGTATAATTATGAATCTTTAATGCATTTCTTCTTACCTCTGTGTAAATTTGGGGGGGGGTTCTGGGTAATAAATTTTTTAAAATGACACATTTTCCCCTTTTTGCATCCATGCATCCCTGAGGTGACTAGCTCGGAGAGACCTGCCCTCTCAAATCTAGTCTTAGGTAAAGCCTGGGCTTAAGGATGTCAGAAAACGGGACAAAGCAGTGACTTTAGATGTATTTCTCCAGGGCTCATTCCCTCTTTCTGCTTTCTTTGAGCCCTATGGCCACCACAGGAAGTAGTCCAGACAACCCTATTAGAGTGAGAAACTTCATGAAGGGGTACAGAACTGAATTTTCTGCTCAAGATACCTATGAAATCTAGGATCCACCAGGCTGTCACCCAGAGGTCCTGCACCTGAGTTCATCCTGGGTGACCCAAACTCTAGCCTCTGGCCTGTGAACATGGTTGCTTAAAGTCTGTAGCTTCTAGAAGGCATGTTACATGACTACATATAATTATGACAGTTTATAAAAACAGGAACAGCATGATTTGTTTCTAAACTCTCCCCTTTTAACTTTGACTTAGCATTTACTCTCATAAAGTTGGTATGAGTTTCCCCTGTTCAACCTTTTATACTTCTGTTATAATAAAATTATGTTTATGCAAAATTTATACCTCACATATTTATTGGAAGCCTACCATATATAGGCACTTTACAAGCTTGAAGAACACAGTACACAAAACATAAACATTACTTCCCTCATGGATTCTACACTGGAACAGGAGACGAATTAAAGCTAACAAAACTTTGTTTATGGCATTGTAGGGGAGAAAAGATTCCTTTGTCTCAACCATTACATAGTTCATGTCTGAAATTCCTAGAGTTAAAGAAAAATTAAAAAGAAAAAGCATAATAATAAAGAGAAGAAGAAGAGGAGATGGAGGGGGAGGAAGAAATAGAAGAAGAAGAGGAGGAGGGGGGAGGAGAAAGGGGAACAAGAAGAAGAAAAGCATGGAAATTCATTTAACATAAGAGGTTTTGTTTTGCTTTTGTATTTGTACTGGTATTAAATCCAGAGGTGCTTTACCACTGAACTGCATTTGTAGCTCTTTTTTTTTTTTTTTTGAGTTGGGGTCTTGCTAAGTTCTTGAGTTTGTATCAAACTTGTAGTCTTCCTGCCTCAGACTCACATGTAGCTGGGATTATGGTTGCATGACACACCTCCCAGCTTAACGTAAGTTTGATATGACAGAAGAACTTTGATAAATTAAGGCCAAGAAGTTGGGGAAAACTGAATTTTTGGGACAGTCATATAGAAATATGATCAAAGGACAAAAACATCTGATGTGATGGCAAGAAACTTGTGGTAACTTAGCAAGGCCTGGTGATTCAGCTTTTTCCAAATGGCCCTATATGACATTTCTTTCTTACAAGGATGGTGAGAACACCTCTGAAATAACTTATTTTGGCTTATTTGCTAGGCTTTATGACTTGCTTTAGGGGAGAATAGGCTAGAAGGACTCTTATGAGATTTAGTGTCCCAGTTCCACAGATTTCTCAATTTCCTTCAACTCAAAATCATCAGTATGTCAATGTGCCTTACTTTGGATAGCATACACTGAACCCTATCAGAATGTTAAAAATTATAAGTACTTTGAGAAAAATACAAAGCAGGGTCAGTAATTTGTCATGTTCCTCTCGACTAAAACACTCAGGGTCACTCCAGGTGAACTGGGATGCATGAAATAACCACACTAGAGACAGAGAAACATTTTTCTTTGGGTCCTGTGATGGCTCCTCTGACCTTAAGAGTCTGCAGAAAGAGAGGAGAGAGAGAGAGAGAGAGAGAGAGAGAGAGAGAGAGAGAGAGAGAGAGAGAGAGAGAGCACATTTTGAACCCTTTTATTGAGGAGAAGCCATTCAAATGAGGCAAGGGTTCAGGTTTCAGGGGGTCAAGTCTAGCTTCCTGATGACTGCTGTCAGCAGGTTGACTGACATCTAGGAAGGCCACACAAGGCAGAGCAAGAGAAGGGGACACACAAAGAAAGCTTCTCTGGAACATTTTATCTCCAACAGGGCAAAGGGGTAGTATTACAAAGAAATAGGTTAGTGTAGCTCCTGAAGACACATCCTCTACCTCCTGGGATGGGACAAGCCTAACTCACCAGGAAATGTAATGATCAGTTTGAGCCTCTTGCTTCAGGATGGAAGGCCTAGGTCATTCAGAGTGACTCCCACAGTAATTTGGACTGCAGAAGGCTGGGGATGCAAATTTAGATGAGATCACCAGGGTAGGCCTCATTTGAGGGAAGACAGGAGGAGGTAACATGCAGATAGGTGGGAGAGGAGCACTCTAGTTAGAGGGAAGTAGGCAAGGCAATGCAGTGAAGAAAGTAAGAAATACAAAGTGACTGAGCTCTGGGTTTTCTGTTAGATTGTATATGTTTTTAGGGGAAAAAAACAAGCTATCAAGAAGAACTCTTTTCTGAACAACTTGACAGACCAATCTCTCCACTGGGAAAGGAAAGAACAAGAATAAACACATTATGGGGGGAAGATCAGGGGTCCAACTTTGGGCATAGCAAAGTTCAAGATGTTGATTTACATCCAAGTAGAGATGCTAAGATGGAATTTGAATATTCAATTTGATGTTTATAAGAAAAGTCTCCTGAAGACGCAAGACTGATATTGTTTGAGTCATTGGCAAATAGACTAAAATAGTCATAAGACTGGATGAAATCATTAATAATGAGAACTCGAATCAGAGCCATCCAAAATTAAGCAATTATAGAAAAGATGAGGAATTGGCAAGAGTAAGGGAGAAAACATAGCTAATTGGGAGGAAAATCAAGAGACTTTGGCACTTTAGAAATTAAACAAATAATATGTAACAAGGAAGAACAAGAATATGTAAATGAAGAATATTCAAGCAAGGTTCTCAAATGCTCTAGACAGGTCAAAAGCAGTAGATCTGAGAATTAACCACTGAATGTAACAATGTGGATGTCATCTGTGACCTTTATTGAGGAGATCATTTAAAAGAATGATGAGCAAAAACCCTCTTTGAGAGATCTGAAGGGAGAATGAAAAGAGAAATCTGCACAGCTGACATAGGTAAATAACTCTTTTGAGCTTTTTTAGCAAGGGGCTCAGAAAAGAGAGGGAGAGGGAAAGAGAATAACATTATGTTTGTTTGCTGATGGAAAATACGCTACAAAAAGAAAAAAAATGATGTAGGAAAGAGGAGAGAACTGTATAAATAAGTCCTCAAGCAAAGAAGATGAAACAGGAACTAATATAGAACTGGAGAGAGTGGCTTAGATAGGATAAATAAGGAATTTCTATAAAAAGTCTTGCACATTCCCTTCCATTTGAAAACTTTTAGTCATAACTGAGCATTACTTTACATATTGCTCTGACACCTATTTAGATTATTATAGTATTCTTTTTATTAATATGTTTGAGGATTAGCTTATCTTGTGTTGAACATTGCATAGGTGGAAGAAATACTACTTAGTCGTGATGGAATCTCATGTACAATTATCTTCAACATTTTAAGAGCTTTGCTTCTGTGTTTATATGTTAGATTAGCTTATAATGTTTTATGGTCATTGTCCAGTTTGGGTCAATATTATACTACTGCTTAAAATTAGTCAGATAGTTTTGCCTTAAACAAAAATCTATACCTAAAACAGTCTCTGTAAGGCAGAAATTATCTCTTTATTGGGAATTTGTTGAAACCTATAAACTATCCGCAATTCTTTTCTATGACAAAAGCTCTAGACCAATGGCTCAATTCCTTCATGATTACTAATATATTTAGATTTCATGTTTCTTTTGGAACCAATTTTGTCTTCTGTATAAATAAAATATACATATTTATTATATATTAGATGAAATACATTATAAAAAACTGAAGGTATACATAATATAGATATGTATTTCATTTTATATGTTAAATGGTGGTGGAAACAAATTTGTTCAATATATTGTCTCATCTGCACTATAGTTATGTCATATGTTTCATTTTTACTGTATTGGAAAGTGCATATTGGAATATAATGTTTTAAAAAGTATCATCATCACATTCTTTTTTTTTCCCCTTACATAGACGTTTGGAAAATATTAGCACACAAATGTTATTTCTAATTCCAGGAGAACTTATATAATTGTGTCTGATTCTTGCAAGATCTTTGAGAACTAAATCAGAAGACAGATATAAAATGTGCATGGGTAAATTAAAATATTAATAACAAATGTAAAATGAGAATATTGAATTTCTGACAGGTGACAAAAAATTGTAATAATCATGACCTTGAAACTAAGAGGAGAATTTCTTTTAAATAAAGCTAAGAAAGCAATTTTATGATAACACATAAGTTTAAACCTAGATACAATTTTAAACATTTTACTAGACCTAGCTTAAAAGCCTTTGTATCTACAAATTACTTAAAATTTCTAATTATTTAAAATTGAAATTAGTAGCCTATGATTTCTTCCAATTTTAACCAATATCAACTCAAAGTACTTGATGTTTATACTTTTCTACTTACACTTCTTCCACCCCCCTCTCTTATTTGCCATATGTTTTCTATTTTTTTTTTATTATTTACAGAATCAACTTTTGGTATCATTAAAAATTTCTATAGATTTATTTAGTTTTATTGTACCAATTATTTTGCTTTTGTTATTTATTACTTTGTTCATTTATGGTTTGTTTTTCTTGGTCAAGATTTGTGATTGAATGCATAAATCATTAATGATTAACTTAAGTTCAATAGTTTTTTTTTTAACTTTCACATTTAAAGTCATAAAATTCTCACTAATTTCTACTTTCACTGCAACCTACAATTTGCATATATTGACTTTCTTTGTTATTTGTGTCTAGCTATATATAAGCCTATTGTGATTTCTTCTTCACTTCATGAGTCCTGGACATCTCTGCTAGGAAAAGGACCCAGTGCTGCCCTCATGGATATTTCAACCAAGGCTGGCAATTTTATTAAGTTTCAAAATGGAACTGGGTTGAGTTAGACTTGGATTTTGCAACAAGAACCTCAGACTTCCAACAATTCTTACATTCCTTTCTTCTGTGACATATGTTCTAATAGTTCTTTTACTTCAGTATACATTCACTACATATATCCAAATGTTTTGTCCTCTTCAAACATGTCCTCATTTCCCAGTTCATTCAAAATCAATTTGATAGACTTTCACTGAAATCACCCTCAACTCCTTTTCTTTCCTTCCCTCATATTCACCTGGAAAGGTTCCTTTTCTAGCACAATCCAAATCCATGCCTTTTCTGTAACTTTTCCAGAACAACTGGGAACCACCAGAGAAATAGGCAAAACTTATTAACTGAATTTATTTATTTTATCTGTTTGTTTATTTATTTATGGTACCAGGTATTGAACTAGGCACTCAACCAGCTATATCCCCTGACTTATTTTGTATTTTATTTAGGGACAGTGTCTCACTGAGTAGCTTAGTACCTCACATTTTTGCTGAGGCTGGCTTTGAACTTGTGATCCTCCTGTCTCAGCCTCCCTAGCTGCTGGGATTACAAGGGTATGCTACCGTGCCTGGCTAAATTAATTTTCTGACCCTGATCCTCAGGAACACTTAACATCATCTGGAAATTCTTCTAATTTACTCTTTTATTGTAGTTAAATACACATAACATGAAAATTACCATTTTAACAGTTTTAAATGCAAAGTTCATAGGCATGAACTTTTGTTGTGTAATCATTACCATCATTTATGTCTAAAATACTTCATCATTCCATACTGAAGTTGCACTGCATTCCATACAGAAAGTTTTAATTATTAAATTACTCCCCTCATTTATCGACCAGCCCCTGATAACCAACATTTTACTTTGTCTTGATGAATAGAACTACTATAAGTACCTCATATGAGTAGAATCACACTATATTAGTTCTTTTATGACTGGCTCATTCCAGGTAACATGCTTTCCTTAAGGTTTACCGGTGTTGCAACATGTTTCAAAATTTTCTTTCTTTTTAAGGCTGAATAATATGGCATTGATCTTTCATATCACATTTTATTTATCCATTCATCTCTCAATGGACCCTTATGTGGTTTCTACCTTTTGGCTGATAAGGAAAAGACTGTTATGTGTATGAGTGTATAAATATTTGAGTCTCTGCTTTCAGTTCTTTTGTTTATATCCAGATGTGGAATTGATGGATCAGATGATTAAATTTTTAAGCAATCTCTACACCACCTTCTACCATAGCCACGTCATTATATATTCCCACCAGCAATGCATAAAGGATCTAATTTCCTTATATCCTCAGCAGTACTTTTCTAGGTTTTTTGTTTGCTTTTATTTTAATTCTAATGTATGGGTAATGATAACTCCTTGTGTTTTTGATTTACATTTCCTTAATATTTAGTAATTTTGAAATCTTCTCATTTGCCTATAGATCACTGTATATTTTCTTTAGGGAAAAATAACCATTCATGTTCTCTTCCCATATTTTATTTATTTATTTACTTTTTGTTGTGTTGTATATAATATTAAATAAATGATTTGCAAATATTTTCTCCCATTAAATTTTTGCTTTACACATGAGGTGTTTGTTTTCTCCAGACTCTCTATTCTATTCCATTTGCCAGTATGTCTACCTTTATGACAGCACCACTCCATTACAGTCACTTTGTAATGAATTTTGAAATCAGGGAGTGTGAGACTTTCAAATATGTTAGTTTTCAAGATTTTTTTTTTCTTTTTGACGTTTAGAGTCATTGAAGTTCCATAAGAATTTTAGCATGAAGTTTTCTTCCTGTAAAAAATGCCTTTGGAATTTTGATAGAGTGGTTCCATTGGATCTGCACATCACTTTGGGTAGTATTGACATCTTAACATGAAGTCGTATAATCTATGAACACATGACACCTTTACATTTATTGACATCCTCCAATTTCTGTTAGCAATGATTTATAGTGTTCAATGTACAAGTCTTCTGCTCTTTGGTTAACTTTATTCCTGAGCATTTTATCTTTTTTGATATAATTGCAAAATGGAATTGACTTCTTAATTGGCTTTTCTGATTGTTCCATTACTGTAGAGGAATGCAACTGATTTTTGCAGGCTGATTTGGTATTCTGAAGCAATACTGAATTTATTAGTTTGTGTGTGTGCCTGTGTGAAAGAGAGAAAGAAAGATCAATTTTTAGGACTTCATACATATAAGATCATGTCTTCTGCTAGCAGATAATTTTAACTTCTTCCTTTCTAATTTGAGCACCTTAAATTTATCCTTCACTCTTTGTAGCTCTAAGTAGAAATTCATGTACTATGCTAAATCAATGCGTTGAAAGTGGGTGTCCTTGTTTTATTTTTGCCGAAAGGAGAACTTTGTCTTCCACCATTGAGTATGATGCTAACTGTGGGGTTTTCACATAAGCTTATGTTAATGAGGTAGTTCCCTTTATTCTTAATTTTTTGCATGTTTTTATCATGATATGTCTTAAATTTTTCAAATGCTTATTCTGCATCAAATGATATGAACATTTTTGTCTTTATTTTGTTGTTATTGTTTATTTACTTGATAAATTTTTATATATTGAACCATTCTTGCATTCTAGAAGAAACATCTATTTGGTTGTACTGTAAAATCTTTTTATTATGCTATGCATTTGATTTATTGGTATTTCATTGAAGATTGTTGCACCATATTTATGAGGAATATTGTTTTGTAGGTTTCTATGCTTGCAATGTTTTTAATCTGTCTTTTGTATCAGAGTGAGGTTGACTTAATAAAAGGACTTACTATGTGTTCTCTTTAAGTGTTTGTAAGAGTTTGATAAATATTAGTGTCAATTATTCTTTAAGTGCTTGGTGGAATTTAATGAAACAATTAGGTATAGAGCGTTTGTTTTTTAAGAGGTTGCTAATTACTTATTCAATCACTTTACTAGTCATAGGCTTTTTCTGACTTCCTATTCATTCATGATTTATTCTTCCTTGTTTATTTGTTGTGGTTTGAATCTGAAAAGTTATTCAAATGCTTATATGTTAAAGACTTGGTGACAATTCAGCAATGTCCAGAAGTAGGGAGTTTGGATTGGATCATGGAGGCTCTAATCTTACCAATGTATTAATCTATTTGATTGCTATGTTGGTTGATCTGAATTGTCAGTTTGATTGGATTAAGAGATGCCTTAGGTTAAAGGTTTCTAGCTGTGTCACTGAGGACAGTTTTAAAAATGATTGGCCTTAGGGGTAGCAAACTGAAGACAAATCACCCTAGGTGTGGGCAGCAGTCCAGTAGGTTAGGAGCCTGAGTAGAACAAAATGTCAGAAGAACAAGGAAGCATCCACAGACACAAACTCAATTCTTCTTGGGTTGGTGCTTAGATTGTTGCTGAGACCCCCTGAGGACATCAGACTCCAACTCCTTCACACTTCCAAAGTGGATTCTGACAAGTAACTCTCCCAAGAGTTTCCAGGCCTTCCATCCTTGGCTGGGACTATATCCATGGATTCCTTTTGTTCTGGGATTCTAGTTACTTAGACTGAACATTTACTTGTTCCTCCAGCTCTCCAGCCTGCAGCTGGCCAATGGAAGACTATCCAGTTTTGCTCCTGTAAACCAATCTAATAAACATCCTTTGAATATTCATACCTACATGTAAATCCTGTTGGTTCTGTTCCTCTAGAGAACAGAACAATGGATTGATAATTCGAATGGACTACTGGGAGGAGGTGCTTACTGTAGGCAGGTTGGTCATAGTTGGAGAAAGTAGGTCACTGGGGACTATATCTTGTCCCTGCTGGCTTTCTGACTTTCTCTGATTTTTGAATGACATGAGCTGTGCAGCTTTTCTCTACCACAACTTTTCACTATGATATCCCGCCTCATTTGAGACCTAAAACAATGGAGTCATCCAACCATGGACTGAAGTCTCTGAAACCATGGACCAAACAAATCTTTCCTCCTCAGGTATTTGTCATAGTTAGGAACAGCTGACTAACAATTTTCATGAAAATGTTTTCATCTAATTTGATTTATCTTATTTTTTGGTTTTGTTTGTTCACATGATTATCTTCAATACTTTGTTTTTCTCTAAAATCATTAGCAACATCCCCATTTTCAGTTTTAAATTTAGTTATTTGAATCTTATCTTTTTTTCCTTAGTCATTTTACCTAAATTTTCTTAATTTTGTTGATTTTTTTTTTCCAAAAAGCCAATTCTGAGTTTCATTGATTTTCTTTATTGGTTTTCTCTTTTCTATTTTGCTACTTCTGAGTTTTTATTATTTTCTCCCATATGCTAGCTTTCTGTTTGGTTTGTTCTGTTTCTTCCCTCTCTCCTCTTTCTCTCTTAGGATGTAAAGTCAATTCATTGATTTTAGACCTGTTTTTTTTTTAATGTCAACAATTAGATCTATAAAACTATAAACATCTTTCTTATATTAGCACTGCTTTTGCTGAGTTCCATAAGTTTTGGAATGTTATGTTCTCATTTTTATTTGTCTCTGACATTTTTTAATTTCCATTGTGAATTCTTCTTTGGCCTTTGATTATTTAGGAATATTTTGTTCAATTTCCATGTTTTTCTAAAATTCTCTTTTCCTCCTAGTTTTGATTTTCTAGCTTCATTTCATTTTGACTAGGAAAGAAACATTGTATACTTCATATATCTACATGTGCATGTGTGTGCGTGTTTGTGTGTGTGTGTGTGTGTGTGTGTGTGTATATATATATATATATTTAATTTATTATGATTTGTTTTGTGGTCTAGCATATGATATATATTGGATAATGTACATTCAAATAATATGCATGTGTATTGTGCACTTGAGAAAAATGTGTACTCTGTTAGTGTTGGTCAGAATGTTTTGTATATAATTATCATTAAATACTTGCATATATACACATATGAAATATAGATCTATAGTATTGTTCAAGTTCTCTATTTTTATTGATATTCTGTCTGAGTGTCTTATACATTATTGAGTCACCCACTTCTATTTTAGAGCTATATATTTCTTCCTTAATTTTAACAATATTTGTGTCATACAAATTGGAATTTAGTGTATGTATGTTTGGAATTATTACATCTTCCTGATGAATTGCCCCTTGTGCCATTTTGTACTATTCTTTGTCTCTTACAAAATTTAATACACTAAATTCTATTTTTTCCTGATGCTAGTGTAGTCATCCCTGTTCTCTTTTAGCTAATTTTCCCATATACTATTTTTTACTCATTCTTTGTCTTTCAACATGGTCAGATGTGTGCATCTAAAATGAGTGTTGCGAAGCAAATTGTTGGATCCTGTTTTTCTCCCCCTAAATACACAACTTTGTTTTTCCATTATGTCCTCTTATGTGTATAGTTTAGTGAATTTAATCTATTTAATTTTATCTCTGATAAAGAAATACTTAGCATTGTAATTTTTCTCTTGGTTTTCTTTGTGTATTATAAGTTTTTCCTCCCATTTTCTGTATTTCTATCTTACTTCGTGGTTCTTTGCTTTTTAAAAATATACATTTATTTTCTAGTTTTAGGTGGACACAATACCTTTATTTTACATTAATGTTGTTCTGAGGATTGATCCCAGTGCCTCACGCATGCCAGGCCAGCACTCCACCACTGAGCCACAACCCCAGCCCCATCTTTGCTTTTTTGTAGTAACACATTTTAATTGCCTTCTAATTTTTTTTGTGTATTTTCTACAGATATTTTATCTTTTGAAATGTTTTATTTGTTTACTTTCTTTGTGCATTCTTCCAAAATGCATTTTGATACATCATATATAAGGGAGTATAATTTTTCATTCTTCTGGTTGTACATGATGTATAATCACATTGGTCATAAAGTTATATATGTTCATAGGGTAATGATGTTGGATTTATTCTACTATCCTTTCTACCCCAACAACCCTCTGCACCTTCACCTCCCTCCACCTAATCTAAAGTAACTCTTTTTCCCTAGCTTCTTCCCATTGTGAATTAGCATTCACATTCTCATACATTGCTGATGGGAATGCTAATTGGTGCAACCACTATGGAAAGTGGTATGGAGATTCCTCAGAAAACTTGGAATAGAACCACTATTTGACCCAGCTATCCCATTTCTTGGTTTATACCAAAGGAGTTAAAATCAACCTATTACAGTGATATAGCCACATCAATGTTTATAGCAGCTCAATTCAAAATCAGCAACCTAGTTGCCCTTCAATAGATGAATTAATTAAAAAATGTTTTACACACACACACACACACACACACACACACACACACGTATACCCGATGAAATATTAATCAGCCTTAAAGAAGAATAAAATTGTGGCATTTCCCGATAAAAGGATGGAGCTGGAGAATATCATACTAAGTGAAATAAGCCAATCCCCAAAAAACCAAAGCCAAAAGTTTTCTCTGAAATGCAGACGCTTACAGATATTTTCATTTTGATTGTTATGTGAATTAAATGTAACATCTGGAAGTTATAACAATCTATTTTAAACTAATACCATCTTTAATTCAGTTGCATAAAAAATTCACTACCCTATAATCCCACTCACTCGATGTCATGTTATTTAGATTAATAACTATATTTTCATGTATTATGTAGTCACTGAAAAGATTTATAATTATATATAAATATGCTTTTATTTAATTAAAAAAAATTAGAAATGGAGTTACAGACTTACTTGCAATAATATTTTTATGCTTTTCTTTGTATTTATACTGACCAAGAATCATATCTATTCATCTGCCTTAAGTTATTATTCACTATCCTTTCATTTCAACTAAAAGAATTCCCTTGACATGTCTTCTGGAGCAAATGTATTAGTAATGAACTCATTCAGCTTGTGTTTATCTGGAAATGTGTTAATTTCCCCCTCATTGTTGAATAATAACTGTTCAAAAAATATAGAATACTTGGTTGATGGTTTTCTTCTTTCAGCACTAGAAATATGTCATCTCAGTGCTTTCTGGATTTTACATTTTCTGCTGAGAAATCCACTGATAATTATATTCAAGTTCCCTTGTTTGTAATAGTTTGTTTTTTGTTTTACTGTTTTCATGAATCTTTCTTTGTTTTTGTTTTTTTATTTTTAAAAGTCTATTATAGTGTGCTTTGCTTGGATATTTGAGTTATACTTGAAATTGTTAGAGATTTTTGCATTTCTATATCCACGATTTTCTTCAAATTTGGGCAGTTATCAGACATTATTTTTTTTCAACCAAACTTTCTGCCCTTTTCTTTCTGTCTTTCTCTCTCCTCTTGAAGATTCCCATTAAGTGTATGTTGGAAAGTTTTGATGATGTCCCATAAGGCTCTTAGACTCTGTTGACTTTTTCTTCTCAGACTCAATAACTTTATGTGGCCTTTCTTCTAAGTTCAGTGATTTTTTTCTACCTATGTAAGTCTGCTATTGAACTTCTCTAATAAATTTTTAAATTCAGTTTTTGTATTTTTTGGCCTCGGTACTTCTACTTGTTTCTTTTTATGATTTTACCTTCTTTGTTCACATTTAAATTTTTGAAATTTTGTTTTCCTGATTTTATTTGGCTCTTTGTGCTTTTTTTCTTTACATCTTACATCATATTTAAGTCCATTGTTTTAAAGTCTTTGCCAATCAAGGGCCAAATATTTTCTCTGATATTAAGAACCTAATCCATAATAAAGCAGGGGATAAAAATAATAGAAGACCAGAGGAGTAGATAAAGGGGAATGAAAGGAGTGGAGGAGGGATAGGATAGGGAAATTCAGTGGAATTATGAATCAGACCTAACTGTCTTATGTATACATATGAATATACCACAGTAAATCTCAGCATCATGTACCTCCAGAAGACACTAATTAAAAAAAATCTAGAAGTACATGGCAGAAGGATCAGTAGAGTAGGGAGAAGGGAAGAGGGTGTGGAAAGAAGAGAATGGAAGGGGAAATACTGGGGGCTGAATTAGAACAAAAATATTCCATGCTTATACAGTTACGTCATAGTCTATTCCATGGTCATGTATAACTAAAAAGAACTAATGAAAATGAAAAAAAAAAAAAAAACAAATTTTTTTCAAGTAAGTCATATGCCTGTTTTTCTTCACGGATGATTTCTGGAAAATTATTTTGTTCCTTTGAATGGGCAATGCTTTCCTGCTTCTTTGTTATTATTTTGTTACCATTTGTTGAAAGTTAAGCATTAAAAATTAAACAGCCAGGCATGTTGGTGCATTCCTATATTTGCAGTGCTGAGAAGGCTGAGAGAGAGCATTTCAAGATCACTTTGAGCAATATAATAATTCTGTTTCAAACAAAACAGAACAAACAGAAAGCAGCCATCTCTACAAAGGCTTTGTGTTCTGATTCCATGCAGCGAATGCCTTTATTAATAATCAGGGCATATTCTAAACCTTGAGATCATCTGAGGGGGAAAGCTTAAATTATCTTCAGGTCTTTTTTGATCATGTATCCCGGGTATATTTTTTGTGTGTGGGGGTCAACTTTTAAAAACCATTATTTTTCTGTGTATCTGGCTGGGCATAAGGGTCCTGATTTTCTGAACAGACTTAACCCAACTTTTCTGGTCTCATATGTTTTGTTGTGTTTGTTACCTGTCACATCTCATCCAGGCATCTGTGTATTTGCATTCTTCCTGAAGCTTTCACGGATGTCCTACAGCCTTTTCTATAGCTTTTTCCAAACTGTGGTGTCAGCTATGCCACTATTCCTTGTCTATGCTCTTTGTTAGGAAATACAAAGACCAAGATTTTAGGCACTCCACAGACAATTTAGATCATTGTGAATCATATCTAGTCTACTCTTCCATCTCTGGGAAGAAACCAGGAGCTGGTCCACCTCCAACTGCACTATGCCAACCAGGTCATGGGACAAGGGAAAGTAAAACTGTGATAAAATTCGCTGTCAGTTTGAATGTGCATTTTACCAAATTGGGTGTTTATGTGGATTCTGTAGATATTTTTTCTGTTTTGAAGAGTTTCTATAAAGTTAATTAGCCTGTTTTTAGTTGTGTTTTTAATATTCTCATGGGGTTCCTGAGTGACTTCCAAGTCTGTGCTGGTGTCACTATTCCCCACTCATTGTTCTTTATGTTTTGTGGATGATTACTTCACACATTTCCTCTCTTAAAGTTTTCAATACCCTCTTCCACCCCTCACTTATAATAACAAACAGTTCACACTAGAAAATCTTTGTTGAAATGATATTTTGAGTAGCAGTGCTCCAAATACCAAAGATACATATATAATTTTTCTATATACACATGTGCACACACACACACATACACACACATACACACACACACACACACACACACATACATATACACCAACAGAAATCAAAAGCATAGCACATCCATGAAAATATTAGGTATCTCTGTTGTGGAGCATACTATATTATATGGACTGAATGTTTTAAGTTCCCTCACAATTGATATGTTGAAATCATAACCCTGAAGTTGCTAATGTTGAAAGTGTGGTCTTTGAAAGGGGATAAGGTAATGAGAGTGGAGCCTCCATGAATGGAATTAGTGTCCTCATGAGGAGACCATGTCCTTACAGTAAGGATACTACCATTTTTGACTCCAGAAGTAGGCCTTCAGGAGATACCAAATAGGCCTGTATATTCTTCCTGGACTTTCCAGACCCCAGAACTGTGAGAAATGAATTTATTGTGTTATTAGGTATCCAATATATGGTATTTATTATAGCAGCCCAAATATTCTCAGACATAGTGACATTGTAAAGCACAACTTGCTCCATTAAAAAAACAAAAAAAAACTCCATCACACTAAACAAGAGAGATAGGATTGGTGTTCATCTCGTCTCTGTTGGTATTTTACTGTTTTCATGTTTGCATTTGGTAGGTAAAATATATACTTTATTTTGGAATATTGTTTTAAAATATTCATTGAGTCATCCAGAGCTTTCCAGAGAGTGTTTTGTAGTAGGTTCAGACTGCATTATATGCTATTCTGCCCCAGGACTTATATAATTCAGGTGCTAGAAAATATGTGATAAATGTCTAAAAAAATTTTTTTTTTGACAAACTCCAGTATAAGCCACAGAGCAGGTACCTAAGATCCTGGAGCAAACTGTGACTTCTCTATTAGAGAACTACCTTTAACATAGAAAGCAGCTCATAGTAAGTTACTGGAGTATAACAGATATTGAACACCTAATCAGAGAAAGTTAAATGATTGTAAACAGCAATAGCAGATGAGCACAATGCCAAGTCCAAATGCAGGCAACTTTTTTTTTTTAAGTTTTATCTGCTAAGTAAGTCATACATGTAACTTAAAGGCAAGGTCCAGTAAAGTAAATTCTACCTACTCTGAGGGCAAAGTACATTTTATAACCAAGTTTAACACAAGTGGAATTCTCAGGTGTACTACTTTAACAGAGGTAGAGTGCTAAAATGAATATTTTAAACAATAATATATCACAACTACCAAATTATTAAATTGGACTAAGCTGAAATTTGGCCCACATTCAAGCAGATGCAAGAAGTACAATTATGTTTCACAAACAGATGTTATTTGTATTTTATATCATACCTTTGGTCCCTCCACTCACACCTCTGGTCTCATTGTCATGTGAGAAGGTCCCTATGGCCATCTGACAAAGTAGCAGAAGAATTTGATTTGATTTCCAGATATCAGTAAAAAAAAAATGTTGGCATTGCAAGAAATAGACACTCGCCTCATCACCCCAAAGGCATTACGAACAGTATTAAAGGGAAACCCTTTGGGGGTAGAACTAATCATCTTGCATAGAGGGGAGAGCTGTTCAGAAGGAAAAGTACAAGCTAACTCCTTAACAAATGGCTTGGATGATTAGTTAGCAATGATAGAAGTAAGACTAGATGTTTATAAATAAGGGGGCTTGGGGATAAAATATGTAGATTGTCCTCTGAAAAGGAATACGAAGTATCTTTATCCTTTCTATCTTCATTGATGCCCAGGAAACAGCATCCATGGCAGAGAGCTTCAAAGAGAAAGGTTGAGGAGAGCTATCTACATAGTGCCTCTGAAAACATCAGAAATAGAGACATGACACCATTTATTGGGTATCTACAAGTCATTTAGCAGAAATTGAATCCATTTAACTGTTTCCATCTTGGAGAAGCATTAATTTGCCTTTATTATAGTATAGATAAATATGTTCCTGCATCTCTACCTATTCCCACCCTCCATGGCTTACAGAATACTTTATGTGGACACATAGTATCATACAAGGATGATTTGTATCAAAAGACATATGTAAAACCAAAAGAGATTTGGCCACGGTCCAAGGAACATAAGTTTCAATACTTTCAAGTATTTTATCACCCAGAAGGAGTCAGCCCAAAATATTAGTGGAATAGTTAATTTTTCAAAAGTTTCAGCTGAGGCACACTATATGGCTACTTTCCTCCATGAATTAGTATGTACTATACCAAGCATAGATACATTATTCTGTTCTCCAGCAGCTATAATACATGGATATGGGAACCAATGGCTTGGAATAGGATGGTTTCTTTCAGTACCCCAACCGGTTAGTATATTCCAGTTGCAGAATTTTTGTTTTCTGTCTCTTCAACCTTGAGTTATCTTAAGATAGAATTTCCAATTCCCAATCTATGGAGAATTGGAGAGTTCTTCTAGGAGGTAAAATTATCACCTTGTTAATTTGGGCTTCTCATGTGAGGGTTAAACAGAGGGGCAAAAGAAGTTAATAAAACTGGTGGGGTTAATTGGCTTTGTTTATATGAAGGGATAGAATTGGTCCTGCATAATAAGCACAAATGAGTTGGTTACTTCATTGAGATATCTCTTAGAACTCCAATGCTTGATAACAATTGTTAATAAGTTGTTATAGAAAACACACCCAAAGAAGTGCAAGAAAAAAAAACTAATCACTTGGATCCCTTGGGGAGTCAGACTCTGGATTGTGACAAGCCATCCATGGGTTGTGTGTAAGTCACTGCACATAGAATTCTAGTGGATAGAAACATCTGATGTCTGGGAATAACCAGTGAACATTTTCTCTGCTCAATTGGGCAGGGACATTGTGAATTTCTATCCTGATCTGCCATGTCCCACAGCACCTGAGATATGACCTGCCAAAATACCAATCAATCTGCAAGCTGCAAGTCCTTATCCTTACCTTTGATGTACTCCCTTAAATAAACCACTGGAGCGATCTTTCTTTTGTCTAGTTCCAGCTCTTGGGTGGACTGGATGTATCAGGGGCTCCACATTTGTAAATATATTTCTGACTCTTAGTCTTTTGTTCTTCACTAACTACTTTATAAGTTTTCAGATGGCTTATACCCTCCTTAGTGGGAAAAAAGAACCCACCAATGAGACACTGGCCATCACTTTCATTACTGGATCACCCTACCAGATATGTACCCCTGGCCAGAATAGTAGTTGTCCAGGAGTAAGGTGAATCCAGAATTGCTGGAAGAGGAAGGAGATGATGGGGATATCCTGTAAGCTTGAGACCAGCTGCAATGGTGGCTGCTCTCCACCATCCACCTAGTTTGCTTAAGTTTTTCAGGAATTCACAATGCACCAAAACCTTAAAGAAGACTTGCAAATTGCTGAACTTGTGTTCCCACACCCTGAACTTTAGGAGAAAGTGCAAAGGTGGTATTTTCTCACAAATCACACATGCACAGAGCATGTAAAGTGTACCTTTTCTATTAGAGGAAGGGGGTTCAATATAATAGGTAGGAACCTATTATATATAACACCTACCTCTACTACTGTCCTGCCACAAAGCTCTACTCCTCAACCACTGTCACAAAACTTCATTCATGGAGTGTATAGGCTCTCCTAATGCTTCCCAACTTTGATGAAACACCATGCTTTAAGGAATAGGACTCACTCCCTAAGTCCGTTAAAGTGGTTAGATGACCACTCAAAAGTGCAGGGGTTAGCTAGGTGTGGTGGAACATGCCTGTAATATCAGCAGCTCTGGAGGCTGAGGCAGGAGGACTGTGAGTTCAGTCAGCCTCAACATAATAAACTCAGTGAGACCCTGTCTCTAAAAGGCATTATTGATCACTCTTTCCCTGCATAATCTATTCCCATCTATTATCAATAGATTATGGCTGGGATGTGGCTCACTTGTCAAGTGCCCCTGGGTTCAATCCTCAGTACCAAGAAAATAAAAAAAAAGTGCAGTGGTGTTTATATTTTATAGCAAACTTGAACTGATGGAAAGCAGGACACGGAATCAAGCTGAGAAGATACATTCCCCTCATCCTTCTCCCAGAGGACCACTTGGATGCATAGTTTTTGAGTGTATACTATCCAATGAAACCTGTGTTAAGTGGCAGTAAACCTAGAGCAACCTGCTGTCTTGTCCACCCTCGCTCACTGTGAAGCAGGAGCCAGCATGGTAAAGCATAAAAGCCTTGTGTTCATTTAGTTTGTTAGTATCTTATTGTTGCTCTTCACATTTTCCTTATACCCACTATCCTAGGTCTGTAACTCCCAAGAGGAGATTAAACAGGTCTCATTTTCTAAGGAATCCTGGCTAAAAGTTGAGCCTTCTTCTGCACACATCCATTTCTACTTCCTTCCTCTGCCCGCCCCAAATGAATTATATCCATTTCTAACAAAAGACAACTCTGCTTCACAGTTAGGTCCATCTATGTTTTGCCTACTTGTCTCACATCATGTTTTCCAATTATTGACTCTCTTTCCTGAATTGTCATTTTTCTTCTCAATTAAACCATTCTCAGAAGACCTCAAACATGTTGCAACACTCCCATATTTAAAAACCTATGCCTTATCCTCACCTTCTCCTCCAGCTACTGCCAATCTCTAAGATATTTTTTAGCAAAATTTATTTAAGTGACACTTATTTCTATTTTTTTGTCATCTATTATTTTTTAAAACATCCCAAGATTCTGTCCTCAGCACTATATTTTCTAAAACTTCACATGTCAATGTCCTCTCCTTCAGAATAGGATTTCCCCCACAAATATGTTGGTCAAGTTTCATCTGATGCAGTTGATCGTTGCCTCTTTCAATACATTGTATTGTGGGATACCACTTGTCCTTCCTCTTCCTACCTCAGTGACAACTCATCCTCATTCCCTCTTTCTTGGTTAACCTCTTGTTCCTTGCCTATGAGGGTTACATTACAGATCTCTTCACTCTCTATTTGTGATTTCTCATTAGGTGATTTCTTCCAGATCCTGTTTTTCTATTTATCTATATCCTGATAGCATCCAAATTTTTGTCCTCAATACCAATCTTTCCCCAATACTTGCATGTCAAACAAAAATCTCTAATAAATCCTACAAGCCTGTGTACACACACACAGACTCCTATATGTGCACACTCATGCGCGCGCGCGCGCACACACACACACACACACACACACACACTGAGAACACACTCCTTTACTCACTTCCAGAACAATGTAATACCCCTTTTTGAGTTGGTCTCATTGGAAACTTATGAGGCATTATTGATCACTCTCTCCCAGCATAATCTATTGTCAATACATCATTAAATCTCATTTGCATTCCTAAAAATAACTTTTAGATCCTGATGTTTTTTATGGTCTCCACTGAGAGCATGTAAGAGAAGTCACCAAAATGTCTATCCAGGATGACTGCAGTCATTACAAATCTACCTCCTTATTTCTTCCCTCCCTCCTGCCTCTTTCCTTCTTTCCTTGCTTTTACTTTCTTTTAATTATAATGATTTTCTTTCAATTATAATTGATATTTTACTTATTAGCCAATTTGCTTCAAATAGTAGATTAGATCATTTTATTATTAGTTTACAAGCTTTCAGTAATTTCCCAGTTTACTTTGATAACACAAAACAAATAAATGTTCTTATTATACTTATAAGATCTTACACAGTCAGGACACTGGCAACTTTTGTCATTTCATCGGTTAACTATGTCTTAGGCAGCCTGGGCTCAGACCCTTGTAGTTTCTCCAACATGCAAGTGTGAACCTGTCCAAAAAGTTTTGCATCTGCTATTTTGTGTGTTAGTAATTCATTTTCCTAAGATCTTTATGGCTTGCTCTTTACAATATTCATATCACTGTGCAGTTTATCTTCTCCTTTTTGGTTTTTATAATAATTTGTGTTTCTTCATTCTTTATGTTTCTAAAATAGCATTACCACTGCCAATATCTTACATATTTACTTAATATATTCTGTCTTTCCCATTAGGTCCATGAGAGTTGACATAATGTTTGTTTATCTTTGCATCCATCTAGCTCTTAAAGAACTAACTGTATCATGGTTGGCATTGATAAGTATTTGTTGAATGAATAGATTACTAAATGAAATGACTTAATTGTTCTTTACCACTAATACACATATTCATGCTTAGATTTATTTATTTATTTATTTAAGCCATCTGCTCTTTTCCGTGTGCTTATTTATGTTTTCTTACCTTAGGGATTTTAGGCTTCTCCCAATTGCTGCATTTTTTTTTTCACATTAAATATTGCAAAGTTGAATTTTCTTATTTATTTTAATGTTTTGAATTATGAACTAACTCACTTTCCAACCATTTTCCTCTGTGAGAGCTCCTCCTGTTCTGTGGATTATCAAACCACTTTTACGAGGTAGTTTCACAGTTCCTTTGCCAAATTGTTACTAATTTTCCAGATTTAAAACCAATTCTACTTAATACAAAAGTTTGAGTTTTGCATCCTACTGCAGTCCAGACTAGGGTCTCTGGTTTCTTGCAGCTATCGTTGTTTTATTGTAGCCTAGACAGAGGTATCACATCATGTTTTGTTTTGTTTCAATTTGAAGGGGTTTTCTTTGAGTGACCACATTTTAAGGCACCTAGTTTTATTAAGGAGGAAATTTCAGCTGCCCTACACACACAGGACTGGCAACTGATTGCCATTGCAGTAGGCATTAAGTTCTCTACAGTCTACATCCTTTCTATTTCTCATCACTAGTTCTGTAATACAGCATCTATATACTTTGTCTGTGTTTGGAATAATGGAGTTAGTTTCATTTTTTAAATTTCCAGTCTCAGTTACATAATTTATTTCTTTTAAAATATTTTATGTAGCAATGTTATGTGTTTGAATTTGAAGGTGGCTTCTCATATTAGTTCAGAAGAGTGTTGACTAGAAACCTCTACCTTCATTTAAAATTTCTGGGATAACTCCATGGACCAGCATTTCTCAATGTATGATTGGTTGTGAAAGTGTGGTACTGCATGGGAGATTATGGTGAGACTCTGAAGAGACACTTAGTATTTGGAAAAATTTCCAATTATCTGAAGTGAATTAATAGATGATGTATTAGTATTTTTCTGGCTGGTGGAACAAATTACCACAAATGTGGCAATTTAAAATAATATGTGTTTATCTTCTTACAATTCTAAAAATCAGAAGTCAGAGGATCAGACATTATTGGGAAGAATCGTAGTGTCAATATAATCACACTGCCTCCAGGGTCTCCAAGGGAGAATCTATCCCTTGCCTTTTCCAGCTTCTGGTGGCTGGTGGTATTCCCCGGCTCATTGCCACATCACTTTAATCTTGAAACCAGAATCTTTGAATTTCTCTGGGCTTCATCTTCACATTGCCTTTTTTCTATGTCAAATTTCTCTCTTCCTCCCTCCCATAAAATACTATGGTTTGAATGTCCCCACCAAAACTTATGCTGAAATTTTATCTCTCTATTTGATATTAAGAGGTATGGCCAGGTGGGACTTTCAACAGTGACTGTGTCACATGTCCTTGGCCTCATGAACAGATTAGTCTATTCATGGATTAATGAGTTAATAACTTATCTTAAAGGTGGATCTGTTATAAATTTCAGTTTGGCTCTTTCTCTTGAATGTACCCATTCAATGTGATGTCCTCTACCACCTCAGGACACTTCAGAAAGTCCCTCACAATAAGAAAGGTCTTTTCAAATGCAGTTCCTCAACCTCCCAGCCTTCAGAACTTTGAGCTGGGTAAACCCATTTTTAAAATAAATATCCAGTCTAATTTATTTTGCTATTGCAACACAAAACAGACTAAGGCATGAGTGCATATGATTGCATTTAGAGTCACCTGGATCATCCAGGATAATCTCCTCATCTAAAGAACCTTAACTTAATCATACTATAACCCTCACCCCTGCTTTTTCATTTGTTTCTTTTTAGTTTGTTTCATTATATAAGATAAAGTTTGTAGACTCCAGTGTTTAGGACATGGATATTCTTTGCCAATTTTTTTTTCAGTCAATCTACCACAAATGGCAATGGTGACTTTGAACAACAACAACAAAAAATTGTCCTACCTCTCTCAAAATCCCCAAAATAATATCAGAGGGGGAATGCAGGAATGATCAAACATATGTGAACAGAGACCAGGAGAATGGATCTATACAGAGGGGGCAGAAAAGGATATGCGCCGAATCACAATGAGAGTGCATATCAGAGAAATTAGTGTTTTGAGATGATCCTGTTACAGGGGAAATTCTAGGATAAATGTTGAATACCAGGAAGATGATGGAGCTTCCTTTGACATCCCTCATTCTACATAGCTTAATCGATTTCTGGACAAAACTATTTACTGGTAGAATTAAAACAGTTAACACTAGCTATGAATAGCTAATGGGGGAAAAGCCTGTAAAACTTGTTATGTTGTGATCTTCTATTTGAAATTAGAAAAGTAAAAGTCTACTACTTTGGAGGCTCTCTGAGTGGTAGGAAATAGAGATGATATTGAGATATGAATTTTAATTCATATCCTAGACCACAAATTCCACTATTTTTCCCCAAAGTGGCAGAAGAAAGTAGATCAATTATTTTCATTTTCATTGCTAAAAGGTATGTTGCCTAGTTTTAATATTCTATCTCAAGTAATTTTAATGCATTTCTTGGAAAATTCCTCCCTTTTCTCTTTTGTCTTTAGGGACTATCTCCTAGTAATTCCAGAAGCATAACAAGCTCATAGATCCTGAGGACTGGGACTACACAGAGATCAATACATTCATTTCAAGTTCAGTAGGATCAACCAAAGGTCAATGAAGGTCCCTCAAAATAAATTGAGACATTTTCTTCTGGGAAGAATGTATTTCCTAAAATTGGGGAAGAGAGAGAGGAGGACCCCAACCTACAGGGGTCACATAAAAAGAAAGGAGGGATCACATAATGTTCAATAGACCACAAAGTTCATCAAAATAAAAAAAAATAGAGATTAAGTCAGAACTCTGCCTAACAAATTAAACACACTTGGAGATATTTCCTGAACAGAAAAGAGAGAAAATTCTCAACAAATGCATTAAAATTATTTGAGATACAATATAAAAACTAGTCAATGTACCTTTTAGAAGTGAGAATCCAAATAATTGACCCACTTTGTTCTACCCCTGGGAAAAAATGCTGGGGAATCAGTGGTCTAGGATGCAAATTAAAAGTGAAGGAAAGCCCTTTTCTCTCAACCTTTTAACATGATCTCTGAATATTTCCAACCCCTTATAGAGCATTCAAGGTAGCGGAAGTCTTCTTTCTAAATGTAAATAAACGCTGAAAGAGCAAATGTACTGGTCATTTACAGACTTCAGTGTCAGTATCTTGGATAAACTAAGCACATCTTTTCTCCACTCCAGTTCTCAGGACAAAAGTAAAAACTTTTTTCTTTCTTCCCTCCCTTGCTCCCTCTCTTCCTTTCTCTCTATGTCTTTTTTAAATTAAATAATAATGTTTATACATCTTTATGGGGTACCGTGTGATGGTCTGGTATATTTATATAGTATGTAATGAACAACTCAGGATATTTAGGTTATCCAGTGTCTTCAAACATCTACATTTCTTTGTGATAAGAGAGTTCAAATACAATACAATGTTGTTGACTCCTTGTGTATGTAATAGTAAGCCAGAACTTATTCCTCCTGTTTGGTTATGACTTTGTGATAATTAGCCAGTCTCTCCCTGCATCCTCTCTCCCCTATCGTTCCTGGCCTCCAGTGAGCACTCTTCTGCTCTCAAATTCTATGAGCTCAGCTTTAGTAAATTTCCCAAATGAGTGAAATCATGCATTATATGTCTTCCTGTGCCAGCTTATTTCATACACTATGATCTCTAGGTCAATGTGGAGCACCCCTAAGAAAAGAAAAAGAAAAGCTAGACACTGAGGCTGTGAGCTTTAGCCAGCCTCCGAAAAGAAAGGGAAACTCTCTGTCATGTACCCAGCATACTCATGGAAAATATCTCATTGAAATTTTCTCACCAACTCTGTGAATGGTAGGACTACTACATTTTATAAATGGAAGAGAACCTCTAAGGGACACTGACTGTTTAGGGTGATGGTGGGCAAGAAGCCCAACTATGTCTCTACATCTTATATACTGGTCAGGAGCATTCTCAGCAGGGGTTTTGGAGAGGCTGGATTAGAAATCATAAAAGAGATGGTATTTGCATTTCAAGTGGCTCACAAATTGGATGAAGGAGGTAGTTAAAATCCTCTTCCCTTATCTTTCTCCCTTTGCAAGGTGGGATATGTTTTCCCACCTTCCTGATCTTAGCAACATTGCTTTATGTTTAAATGACCCTGTTCCAACTGCCACCCAGGGCAATTTAAGGACAGGAATTGTGTACTATTCAGTGTGACCTGTTCCTGCTTAGCACAGGGTTGCCTCGAAATAATCGGTAGTAAAATGACAGGCTCTATGAAGGGATGAGTGTGGCAATAGTTCCGAGCATCATTTGTATCCAGCCAACAGTTATAAAGTGCCCTCTGCTCAGGCACTGTGCCAGGTGCTTACAGACAAGTTTTGTTCATTAATTCTCACATAACACTATGATACAGTTATGATTATTATTAATTAACAGATGCAGAAACTGAGGTTCAAAGAGGATGAAATGACTTGCCCAGTGTTTCATAGCAATTGAGGTTGTTAGGATTTGAGCATGTCTGTCTTGTGGCTCCTACTGAATATCTTCCCTCTGTGGATACAACTCCCTATCTGAGACAGCAGGAGAAAACATGGTCTTGCACAATGGGAGCTTGAGATAAAGAAAAGAAAGAAAAATACCTAGGGATGCTTTAAAATACAACATGTTCAATGCCAATAGGTAAAGGGCCAACTGACCAACACGCTGGGGAGCCATGGGAATTTGAAGCGATCCTGGGTAACTGGGGTTAATCAGAGAAGGCCAGCCTTCCTAAAGGAGGTGACATTTAAGCCAGCAGAGCCAGCAGGTCTGCAATGCAGAACTCTCTTGCTGAAGAGCACGCTATGCTCACTTGGAAGTGGGTGTAATTAAGTCCTTCCCTGAGCAGCTGCAAAGCATGCAGGTTGCTGGGACTGCCGCTGGTGTATTGCTAGTGCCCCCCTGTGCACAAAGGAAGAACTGAGCAGTTGATGGGGCAAGCTGGGGTGGCACTGCAGCTACCTCTTCACTTCATCAGGAGCATGCATTTCATTCTTGACTCTCCCAAATGCCAAATTTTGAAACCCCTTCTTTAGTCTCAGCAGTGAGACTCCCCTTTTCTGCCTCACCTGATGCAGCAGCTAGCAAGCTTCTGTCCCTAAAAGTGCTTTCTGAGTTGTCTCTTGCAGGTTCTCCTTTTGTAGGTGTGCTCTGGACTGGATAAGCTGGAGATTTTCCCCAGGGACAGAGCGGGATTTTAAATCCCTGGCCAGAGGTCCCTGCAACAAAGACAACCTGGATTCCTTCAAAGAGCCCTGGGCTAAGCTCCAGAAAATGTGAACTCAAAATGTTTGTGTCTTGCCTAACCGTTTCACTGGGCATTTGTTCTCTGGATTGCTGATTCTCCATCTACAAAATGAGCACTGTGTCTCACACTGGAGTTGACATGTCTTCATCCTGTGCATTGCTCCCTTCTGCATCTTTCTTTAACTTGCTGTGACAGTAGATTTTCTCACCTCCTCTCCCCCATTGCTCCTCATTCTCTCCTTCCATTTGGAATCAGTAATAACCAAATGAATGTTTTAATGGGTTAGATGGTTTATTTAGACTAGAAAATAAGAGACACTGAGATTTCTCTGGCTTCAGTATTAGATTCTATGTAATAATTAGCTCCCACCCTGAAGATGACCACACTTTTGTTCCTTCATTTAGTGCAGTTCAACATATATGTATTCAGTGACTGTTATATGAAAAATGAAGTACTTCCCTCTACCTCCCAACAAACTGAGAAGCTAGAGGGATTCACCCTTGCATCTTGATCACTGTGATAAAGTTGTATCTTCACTATGTTTACATCTCTGTAAAACATGTATCTATGTAGACAAGAATTAGAAAAAAAATGTGAAAAAAAAAATAATAAAATGTAAGAGGCATGTTGACTTGATAATGTGTTGGGAAGGTAAGAATGGACAGCTTCGAGCATTATATTTTTTTCTTTGCAAATATACACATGGACCATAGTCAGTATTTATGGGTATAATAAGTTTAACAGATACAGAGTACCAGAAAATTGTGGCAACAGGGAGCCACTTTCATAACAGCATGTAAAACGTCTCTGTACAGATGGCCCTTCAATGTCAGCATTAAAGGAGGAAGTTCACATACCCAGTGAAGCAGGCCAGGGAAAAGAATGAATAAATGGATTCATTCATTTATTTATTTGTTAATTCATTCATCTAGTCTTGGAGATATCCACATAATTAATGCATAGTCCTTTCCCTAAAGGAAATCATAGTGGGAATCAAACACAAAAGAGTCAAGAAATGTTATTTGCCAGGTGAACACAAACCCAAGATGTGTTTCCTAATTAACAATTAATGGTAGCTTGCCATCTTGACAACTCATTGTTTATAAGCAATCTTCCAGTAATCAGTATTATTATTTATTATTAATATCATTATTTACTCTGTTATCTATTGTGGTTACTCAGAGAAGGGAAATGGAGTGAAAAAAGAGAATTAAGAAGAGGATATTTTAAGTGGAAATCTGAATAGGGATTATAAGCATGAAAAGAAATAGCCAACTCTTAACATGTAAATGAGCCCCAGAGTCATGCACTAACACCTTAGCCTCCCTGACCTCTACTATCCCCAGGGCAGTAAATGGAGAGGTCCATCTTATTCTCCTCTCTTCTTCCCCCGTAGAAACTCATTGCTGCTTCATCTCCTGCTGTTGGGCTGTGCTGACCAAGGCCTGGATCTTCCCCAGTGGTTCAGATGCATGGGAAGTTCTTCTCCTTTCACACACTCTTCCTATTTGCCTCTGATCCAGAATGTTGGCCAAAACTGAGGGAAAAGGGCTGGAGAGGAGTGTAACTAGTCACATGGAGTGTTGTGGATACCAGCAGGACTCTCTCCTCACCTCCTTATTAGATGACCAGGGCAGTGTGGGGAGAGACAAATCCCACCCTTTGTCTGCATTAATCACCAATGTCACCAAGGAAACTTTACATAAGGGGCAGACTCCTTAAAAGGAGGGGTTCTCCTGACCCTAGCCCAGGAAGACACCACTTGTGGGCTTTCCCCGTTCTGCTTCACTGGCAGTGCAGAAACCTGGGCACTGGATAGCGGCACTCTCAAGTCACTGAGCTGCTCCATTCTTGGCTTCCTTTGGGTTAATGTAAGATTTAGTCTGATAAAAACAGAAAAACAAAACTCCAACTTAACCCCATTTCCACCTTTACTACCAAAATTATTTTTCTCTCAAGGACTTTAGGTTTAAAGTTTATAGGAATAAAATAAGTCCCTTTGCCCTCTTCCCCATCCCACTTTAAATAGCATTAAGCACTCCTATAACAAAAAAAAAAAAGGTGTGTCTTTGAAAAGTCAAGAATTATTATTATATGGTGTGACACAAGCTGCCATCTTTAATAATTTTATTTTTTACCTTAGTCTACAAGCAAAGTTTCTATAAGAAGAATGAGGAAATTTGGTGGAGAAGATTGACAAAAATCAGATTTTCTTTTTCTTTTAAGAAATGTATCGAGGCTGAAAACAAACAACAAAATACCTTTTAACTGAGAGAAGACATCACAGAAGGCCCCCCATTCTGACATCTATTCATTTCATGTTTTAAAACAAGTATATCTCAGCATTAAAACTGAACATGGGAAAAATAGAGTGTGGGCAGAGCACGGCAAGGAAGGGTTAAACACCTCTTTTCTTCTTCAGCAAGATGCTCTGGGGACACTAGAAGAACCCTGGTCAATAGACAGATATATTGACTTGTTATTATTTAAAGTTGTTTAACCAGGTAGAGATAAACGAAAGCTTTCAGCAGCTGAACTATCACACAAATCACAATTAAGGTGGCATATGTGTTTGGAAGACGTAAAATCAATTCCCGCGAAGATAATGTTTTAGTCTCTATTTGAACTTGAAAACAGAAGTAAATTTTCAGCGGCAACAGCTGGGCTTGCTCCATCGAGGAGGCTCTCTATTAACTGTACAAGAAGGGCTTTTATTACTTCTTCTAATGGTTTTCCTCTATGGTTTTGTCTTCATCAAAAAAGCCAAATTGATTGCTGTGGTGCTGTTTACCGATGTGGCCAAGAGGATGGAGGCAGCTGGGCATAAGCTCACCCCAGTGCTTGGATAGACCTGCGTCTTTCCTGCTGCTGTCTATTGTTTATAAGAGAGAACAATGCAAGCCTGGGGCTGCTGGTTTGATGGAGTTGGGGAGGGAGGGGTTTGTTATCTTCTCAGCTTTACCTCCTTAGATACTGTCTTCCCAAGAGCTTGACTGAGTAGGGGCTTGTGTTAGGAAACACAGGGAATTTGTACATTTAGAAGAGCTTACAATGACAACTCAGCAACAGCATATGAAATCATCTGTGCTACTGCTCATAGAACTCCAATTCATGTCTATTTGGAGTTTGATGCTTATCCTGATCGGAGAATAGAATAAACTGCAAGGCTTGATGTGGCTAAAATGAATAATGTTTCCATATTTATGCTGATTAAGGGTTGAAGTATTGGGAGTGGAATCTTTATTGTAAATGCAAGTGTTAGGACTGGGTGAGTGCAAAAACAAACAGGGAAAAAAAATTGATGATGTGAGTGGTCAAAGTCTTTTGAGAATAATGTACCCATATTTCTTCCAGTAGGATGTGACCTCTAAAGACTCTTCCTCCTACATTTAAAATTTTAACCATATGAAATTGTACATGTATGCATGTGTGTGGGGTGTCCTCTCAATTTTATTTTACACTCTTGGAAGCAGAGACCACATTTTGTGCCACTAGAATCTTTATTGGATCTAGTATACTGCCAGAACATTAGCAGATACTCCTAAAAGGGGGCCGTGGAAACTGGATTATTACTTGTCCAGTGACCTATATCTAACTCTCCTGAGTTAGCCTTTGCATTCTGTATAAACAATAGTTCACCGGAAATACTGCCAAGTTAATGTCTTGCTCACTTTTTGTTACCCCTGTACATAGGCACGATTGAAGACTCAGTGTATGCTGGATGGAAACGAAGGCAGGACAAAGGTGGTCCTCTTGGGGGTCATAAGGCTTACTGATGAGTAAGAAGAATAACCCTCTGGGGAAATAGCAATGAACCAGGAGCCAGGGAACCTGGATGACAGCTCTCCTCTACCTCTAACTACTTGTGAGATGGGGACCAGTCATTGACCTCTGTGTTATAGATGCTTATCTAAAAACTATGAATGCTGACACCCAAGATTCTTATAAAATAAATTGTCACAAACATAAATGGTTAGTATTACCATCCAAGATAAAGCAACAAAGAAAAAGCAAGATTAAAAGAGACTCTGTGTTCCATTCAGCCCTCTTTCCTTTCAGATAAAGAAGCCAGTGGGGAGCATGGGCGTTGCCTTCTCAGTGTCTTTCATATCCATATGTTTCTTTCAACATCTTGACCACTTCTGCATTAGACACTCATGGTCACAAACAGGAACCATGCAGAGCTCGCTCCTTGCACCTTCTCTACACTTCTGGTTCTGAATTTTTCCTTTTCATTCTATCCACTACATCTCTACAAGGCCTCTGTCCAAAGGACTGTTTTGTTATGTTTTTCTTCAGCTCAAAAGTCCTGAGTTCTGGCTGGAGTTGTAGCTCACGGTAGTACACTTGCCTAGTATGCAAGAGGCTCTGGGTTCCATCCCCAGTAACTAACACACACACACACACACACACACACACACACACACAGAGAGAGAGAGAGAGAGAGAGAGAGAGAGAGAGAGAGAGAAGAGAGAGAGAGAAAGAGACAGAGCTTCACCAATGCAGGTGTTGGAAAAGGAGCAAACATACAAACTACCTGTTGTCTTTTAGCATGCGGCAGTGGTGGGTGACCAAGGAAAAATGATAAACAGATGGATACAAGATGGACAGAGAATTGATGATAGAGAGGCAGATAGAGAGTTGGGTAGATATAACATATTTTATATAGAAATACACACTTAAATTATATGATTATACCTCAAATCAGTAGTTCCTATTTGCCTAAATGGAGGAATATCTAAGTCAGTAGAGTTAATGTTTCGTAGTTTATAATCTTTCTATGCCGCAATTTTTATTAACTTTTCTTGTTTTGTTCAATCTAAAGAAAAAGAAAAAAAGAAAAACTATTTATTCTTAATTTTATGACACTCTGTTTTACATGTAGAGCCTGGAACTAACTATTTCCTCTCTGGTTCTTCATAGGACTGCCAGGTTCCCTCTGATCTGTTGTTTCCCTGAGGCTCTCAGAATCCTGCAGAGTTCAACGTCTCACATGAGCCAACACCACAGAGCTTGTTCCACTATGAGAAGATGGACAGGGTCAATGCAGAACAGCACAGTCATTTCCTGATCCTAACCCTGGAGCCAAGAGATTGTCTAAAAACTTATGTGTTTTCTTCAAATAGATAGAAACCCCTGACCTCCTTTTTGGAAGCTCACAAAGAAGGCAGACTTACCCGAGACTTAAGTGTCCTGTTCTGTGTTCAGCAAAGAGTGTCCAGTGTGTTTGGAACATGAGGTCAACTCTGCACCCAGGAGGCAATTTGGTGTTGAATTGGAAAGAGCATCAGTTTGAATCAGATGGACCTGCCTTGGATTTTTAGCCTTGTCAGTCTTTGGCTGGGAACCTGAGTTTCAGTAAGGATATCACATGTCCCTTTTTTTTTTTTAAATACTGTGTGAGCTAACACACATGAAGACCCCTCACCCAACTTGTGACTTCAGTATATATATATATATATATATAAATGTTAGCAGCTTCTGCCCTTCCTCTGCTCTCCCCCACCTGCCTCTTCATGTACACACACTGAAATCATCACATTGCTGTTGTTCAGGGATGTGTCTGGTGAGTCATGACATTCACCGATAGACTTCATCATGGCACTGCAACGAATCAGGTGTCCCCAGCCAGTATCCCTCACCCTCACAGCAACTTCTGTCTTTTGTCTTAGTGCTTCCTTAACAGATTCTCATTTCTTAAGGTAAGAATGAAGAGGAGGAAGAGGAACAGTTTGAAGAGTGCTGAAATTACCTACAGAACAGAGATTAATACAGGAAAAAGTGAGACAGGGACAATAGGGATTTCTGAGAATAACTCAGCAAGAAATTCACATCAAAAGGCATATATTCAAATGAGCAGACTAACTCAGTACCGGAGCCACTTTTTTTTTTTTTTTTTTTTTTTTGGTGGTGCTGGAGATTGAACCCAGGGCCTTGGTGTAGGTGAGGCAAGCACTCTACCTACTGAGCTATATTCCAGTCCTCTGAAGCTAGTTTTGCACAAGCTGGAAACTATGAGACAGAAACAAATCACAAATGTGGTTTTCCATGCTGCTGTAGAACTGAGATTAAGACTGGCTGCATTAAGAAGAGTTGGTACCTGTGTATCTGAGGACCTCCAGTGAGTCCCTTTACTGTCCTTGGCCAACTCAAACACATAGGGACTATTTCTCTATTAAGCTGATTCCCCAAAGACCTTTAGTCACAAAAGAGATAGAAACGGAAGTGATTTGGTCTTTTAACCAGAGCAACTGTTCTTGAAAATCCACCCTGTAGGAAACAAGATCACAAGCAAAAGAGCCCAATCTGCTGGCTGTGATCCTCAGGGACAGCCAACCAGGAAGGCACCAGATATTCTCTATGCATTTTTAGTTTGTTTGTTTATACTGAAATGACTGCACCAAAGCACAGGACAGGGGGAGAAAGGGAGTGGTCATTGGACACACAGAATCTGGGCACTATGCTGGACTTCATTTCATGGGATCCCAACCACAACTCTAAGAATATGAACTTACATTATGCCTTCTGGACCATCGATGTGTGGTAGGTGGGAGTGGTTTGGAAGAGGAAGAAGAGAGTAAAAAATGAGGAATGACATTAAGAAATTGGCTACCTTTGTGACAAACTTCTATAGGCAAAGAGCAGTGCCAGAGATCTTTTTTTTTTTTTTTTTAATATCACATCTCTTCTTATACGCACTGCATAACCTTACCATGGAGTCATTACTTACTAGCTCTGCTGGGTATAGGGGAAACTGAGGTTCAAAAACATTATACTATCAACTTCCAGGCAGAATCCGGACTTAAACTCAGCTTTTCCTGAGCTGAAAGACCCTGCAGTTTCCCCATTTAGGCAGTATACACATGGACCTACACTCATGTGGCTATGTGTGGGACATATACTGATAAGGCCATTTGAATACAGCAGACACCCTGGCTTCCTCTCTAGTACTAGGAGGGTCTCTCTGGGAGCACTGAGGACAAATGGAACAGACTAAACCTAACTCTATATTCTTTTTTTTAAAATTTTTTTATTTGTTTTAATTAGTTATACATGACAGTAGAATGCATTTATGCACTTTGATATATCATACATAGATGGGATATAATTTCTCATTTTTCTGAGTGTACATGTTGCAGAATCATATTGATCATGTAGTCACATTTATACATACAGTAATAATGTCTGTTTCATTCTACTATCTTTTCTATCTCCACATTCCCTTCCCTCCCCTTCCATCACTTCCCTCTACCTAATCTAAGGTAACGCTATTATTCCTTAGTGCTCCCTGCCTTATTGTGAATTAGCACTATATTCTTAAGTCATTCAAATGAAATGCATTCCTCTTAATCAGAGGTAGGCGCTCTGATGAGACTTGGAAGCATAA
Source organism: Callospermophilus lateralis (assembly GCF_048772815.1). Lineage (NCBI taxonomy): Eukaryota > Metazoa > Chordata > Mammalia > Rodentia > Sciuridae > Callospermophilus > Callospermophilus lateralis. The sequence continues at coordinate 95,348,518 of NC_135306.1, read as the reverse complement.
AATCCCTCCTTGAATTTGCAAGTAAGTACCAAACTATATGGTGAAATCACAAGTAGAACTTGCATCACTGTAATGTATAGGTAAATTGTTAAAAAAAAAAAAAAAAGTCTGAATCTTCTCTAGTTTCAATGGTTCTCACAAAACCTAGTGGATAATGGTCTGACCTTTTGTGTAGCATAAGAACCAAATCCCATCTGGGAGGTGGGACAGCTGGGCTGTTTTCCTCCTTCCCTCCTTAAATCATCTGTTACTTCCTGACTGCCTAATCAGAGAACTGCTCTCCACCCTTCCAATGAAACAAGCAATAAAAAGCAGTACCTTTTTAAGGCAAAATCAAGAGATAGGGGAAATGGAGAATGAAAAATGAATTGCAGATGGATGATCCAAGGAGCTAAAGTTCCTATGGAATTAAAGTGGGAGGCAAAGAAAGGAAATCAGGCATCCCTTGTGGATGGCAGTGGATATAATTAGATGACTCAGGAAAATGCTGATGTTGCTTAAACATCTCCACCTGGAGGTTCTACAGATCCTTGAATATGCCAAAAACTGCATGGAATCATATCCTCCTTCTAAGTGTTCAGAATCATTCATCTTCTACCCATTTGGCTCAACTGAAAACTTGGACTATTTCCCATATTTGGCATCCTCCATCACACCTGCCTCCAGTCCCTTCCATCAAATTACCCCTCTAAAAGCCATCCCAACTTGCCTGCTGCTTCTCATTTCTCCTCATCCCTTCTTACCTGAAATATCCTTAACATGTTTTCCTCCTATCATTTTAACAGATGCCAACTTAATCTACCTGTGGTCCGAGAGATCTTTCTAAATTGCAAACATAATCTGGTCACTCCACTGCTGAAATCCTGCAGTGTCTTTTCTTTTTCTTTTCTGGGAAAATCCAGCTTAATATTCCCTGTAAAGTTTTTGAGGATCTAGACCTTGCCCACCCTTTCCACTTTTCTTTTGCCATACTGCATTGGCCTTCCCCCTTCTTGGGGGTAGTCTGCACTTGCAGTTTTTTGACCTTGCTATGCTTCTTACACCTCTATGTGCTGGTCAAGGATGCTCCTCTGCTGTTTGCCACTTGCTTCTTTTCTCTCCTTTTCCTGGGGTAATTTCTTTAAGCTTCAGCACACACAACTCCCTTCCAGAAGAATGATTGAAGTTCAACTATCTGGGTTATATGAACTCTAATGGGCTGGTCTAGCCCTTGCATAACAACCTAGCATGCTGTATTGGGCGTTTATATTATTTTGGGGGGTTCTGGGGATTGAACTCAGGGCTTCCTGCATGTTAAGCATGTGCTCTGCCACTGAGCTTCAACACCAGCCGGTATTGTACTTTTAAGCCTGGGCTAGAACACTCTTGAAGATAGACCCTCTCTCCAGTTTGTATGCTCTGTCCTTGTCTTTTATAACTACATAATACCTTTTTCAAATAAGTTCTACTCTTTCTATTTTTTCTTTAACACTCTTATGTTATCCTACCAGAAAAATATCTAATTGATGTCAATTTCTAAGCCTGTGTCCTTCAATAATCCATTACTCAGAAATATATTTCTGCTTTTTTTTAATATTTATTGTTTAGTTGTAGTTGTACACAATACCTTTATTTTATTTATTTATTTTTTATGTAGTGCTGAGGATCAAACTCAGGGTCTTGCATGTGCTAAGCAAGTGCTGTACCACTGAGCCACAACCCCAGCCCCTGTATTTCTGTTTTTAATTTTAACAAAGAAATAGCATACAAAATATGAGGTTATTTTTCAAAAATCAAATATCATTGAAATGGAAGCTCAGGAATAGTGGGAACATTGAGGAAAGTCTGAGGGAAGAACACAGAAACTATTGTTTAATTTACAGCTAACTAATATGTACCACATACTATGCTAACTCCCCTATTTACATCTAATATTTACTTCTCATAGTCATTCTTCTGTGGTGGGTATTAAGAGCACCACATTATCAAAGATTAGACTGAAGTCCAGAGACAGTAACTAGGTGGTCCAAGACAACATAACCAGTCATTTATTGGTCATAAATTAAAAAAATAGTTTGGGCCAGAGTTGTGGCTCAGTGGTAGAGCACTTGCCTAGCATGTGTGAGGCACTGGGTTTTTGATCCCTGACACCACATAAAAATAAACAACAAAAATAAAGATATTGTGGCCATCTACAACTAAAAAATAAAAAAATAAAAATAGTTCCCCCAGACTGCATCATACTATACTTCCGAAGAAAATATCTCATTTGAGGACTCCAATGTAAGTGAAGGGATGTATTTCATGGGAGATAGCAGTTAATGAACAGAAAAACAAAAAACTGTTACTATCTCTGAAGTAAGAGATGATTTTAAACACTTACATGCAAATAAGTCAAGTATTTTGTACCAGACTACAGCATTTTAGGTAAGTCTTATCTGGAAAAGGTCAGCTTAGAGAAGCATTTAACAGGTCCACACTTAACCTTGGCCAGTATCCTTCACATGTTGCCGGGACCCCACTCCCAGCTATGGTTTCCTCTTCATGAGTAGAGTTTAGGGAGCTTTGAGGCTCAAGGGAACATAATATGGTCAGTAATCCTGCATGGGAAGGGGACTTTATATTCTACAGGTTTGGCATTCTACATGCTACTCTCTCCTTTCCAGGAGGTCTTGTACCACTTTTATCATCTACTGCAATGTAGACTTTTCATCATTTATAGTTTTAACTCCTTTTATACTGTTCACTAATTTCACAAATATTTATTGACTCCATCATAAATTCCTGAATATAGAATACACCATGATCCTGTTAAACTTTCTTTTTATAGTCATATAGCTTTATGTTAGTCTACTGCCTATCTTAGCTGTTTACATTCCAGCTTTTTATCCCTGGGGGAAAATTGGGGGAATAAAAAACTCTCTAATTATCTCTCAATATTTGTTTTGTGGTATGCAACCATTTTCTTACATCTCTATCATTATACTTGCAATACAATATTGTAATTTTTTCTCTTTATACAACTATTTTCATATCTTAAATACAAACTCCTTAAGGGGACTTTCCAAATAAATGTGATGCATGAGCAATGAATAAATGGAGAAATGTAAAGCAAAAATGAAGATTTCCTAATGACAAGACAAACATGTTTAAAGAAGGTAGCGTTATTTGTATCTCTAGCATTTTGATTTTCAAAACTGATCATAGGGTTTAGTTCCAACTCTAATTGTTTGCCTCCTGAATTTTCAATATAGTAAGTAATTTTTTCAACAGCAATCCAAACTGTGGGAAAAAATGGTAGTTGCCAAGTACAGTCTCTTGTGTTTTATTTTTTCACTGTAATTTGTTGTGCTCTTTGCTGATTGCAATCCTAGTGTTAGAAAGTTAAGCATGCACATTTGCTCATCTGGGTGTTTCCAATCCACACCCAATTCTCCATCCTCTTCCTAATTTGATAGGGAAATACATGCACTAAATATACCTCCAAAACCACTTCTCTATGTATGTGTTTTTAATAGAGCATATTTTGGTTGAAGATACTGAAAAACACATCCAATAGTTTAATGGCTATGCTTAAGAATAACTAGATAAATCCTCCCTTGTGGAATAGAGAGATAACAGCGAAGATTTTCATTACCTTGAAGTGGACTGGGAAATAGGAATGTCTGCCAAAGGCGAGTTGAAGGATGCTTGCTAGATGGATTGACAGGTAGGGAATGGATAGATGGCTTAAATAAATAGATGAGGAACAGTCACATTAGGGAGGTACATGATTGTATAGATGAAATTAGGGTTATATAAATGGGAAAATAATATCTGAATGGCTAGGTGAGTGGTTAGCTGATGGAAGTACAAATCGGTACCTTGATATTTGATGGAGCTGAGTGGCCAGATGGAGTGAAAGATTGATAAATGCCCATGCCAGCAAAAGAGCAGATGGGTGAGTAAATGTTGCAGTTTGAACAGGAGCAGAAGAAGGTCACCTGTAAAGGGGAAGAGGATGATGAAAAGGAAGGAGAACAAAGAGAGGGAAAGGGAGTACAGGAGGTATGAAGATGGTCAGGGGAATAGGAATCCCATTTCCTCTACATCCACAACTCATGATTTTACAATAAGCCTAAGGAAATTGGAAACTCTCAATCATTGGTATCTAGTGTTTACTTGCCATTTTGATTTACAAAGAGCATACATCTAGTCTATCAATTTGTCTATATTCCATCCCATGGGGGATAGACTGAGTCATAAAAATTCCTGATTAGCCCTTGCCTGTATATGAAGTTGACAGAAATACCAACCCTATAACTTTAGCTCAGGGTGTTTACCAGAAAAGGTGCTTGTGTTATGAAACTGAAGAATCTTAATCCACATTCTACTGAGTGTCCAAACCATTGCCAATCATTGTCTAGGCTTTATTTGGACAAAGCATTGAGAAATCCAGTGGGGATAGGTTAAAAAAAAACAAAGAATTTGAATTAAAGTATTCATCAGGGTGTAAATAAATTCACAAATGGTGCAGATGAGGAAGCAAAAGCTAAGATCAAACACCCATGGAAGTTCACATTCTTGGTTAATGGCAGAGCTAGAAAGGGTTCATGGAGCTACAAATTATTGAAGAGAAACTGAATTGTAAGAAATAGGTTAATATTCATTCTTTCAGAAAAGTAGATGAATGTGTGACAAAGGAAGAGGAGTTAGAATTATTTTGGAAGAGAATGATGCTTTAGAAATGGCAACTAGATGAGTGAAGCATCTTCTCTAGGGCTCTCTCTCATGCTACTTATGGATATATATTCCAGCAAAGCCTAAAATAATAAAAATTAATCCCATGCACACACTTTCAAGAATAAATGTACATCATCATGTATTTGCTCATATCCATCCTCTTCAAAGCAGTATTACTTTAGTGGAACCAAGCAGCAGGGTTATTAAGAAGTGTAATGCCCAAAGTAAGTAGCATCTGGTCACTATTTTTCAGAAATATCTGTTCTGATTTCATTTTATCCTATGAAATAAATAGTTTAGTCTTTAAGGCTTCAACTGCATTTCATATTATTTGTAAATAGCATAATATAGAAAGAAAGTGTTTAGAAGGCTTTCTGCCCTCTGTGTCTTTGTGTGTGTGTGTGTGTGTGTGTGTGTGTGTGAGAGAGAGAGAGAGAGAGAGAGAGAGAGAGAGAGAGAGAGGAGATAGGACAGGAAGGGAGGAAGAGATAGGGGAAGGAAGATGGGGAAGATTATTCTCAATTTTTGGATTGCATTTGGTCTTCAAAGTCTAAAACACACACATGAGAGAAACATAATCTTCTTCACTTGTTTTTTCATTCCTGGAATTCAAATGACATCCTAATAAACAGCCCCCTAAAAGTTACAAAGTTCTTCAAACTTTATTGATACACTGCACAATCACAACCATCTCATATTCATCCTGAATTAGAAAAGGTTACAACTACAATGTAACATGCACAAAATTCAGGTAGTATATTCACCCTTGATACAATTATTGACAGAAATCAAGTCTTCATTGAATTTTGAAGGAAAAATATATAAGAAAGAAAATAAAAGGAAAAAGAACTCTAGAAGGCTGACAAAGTTATACTCCTTTATCATGTGATAAATTTTTAAAGCATTTGAACATAGATTTGTTTTAAGGATCATTGTGAAAATGGGCACACCCATTGTTGGACACGGCTATAACGGCACCATTGTTAAGTCATATATATATATTTTTTTAAAACCTAGAGGACTCTGAACTTGACAGATACATTTTCGTACACCCACACATTCCTCACAACTGCACTTTACATGTCACAAAATTTTCTGAATGATTAAAAATTCTCCCTTTAACTAATGCAAGGGCACTATTATTATTTATCATTGTGATTATTGATATCCTTATACATCTGCCAAATAACATAGAATGTAGTCCCACAAGGATGGTAAAGGGTCCACAATCTTTCTTTCTCTACCCAATGGTGTGAAATAACTATGTGCCTTAAAAGGGCACCATTTGGGGGGTAAAAGGAATCTGTTTCAAAATATTAGAAATTAGGTTTAGCTGACAACTTTCAGGATAAAGACAATTGCATCTAATTAAGTCCACCTCACATTCCTTTGGACTCAAAGTATTTTGCACCTGAAGGCTAAATTGCACTGGTTCAGCTATATCATTTTGCCACATCTTTTAATTGCAAAACTATTTCTTCTTCCTTTCATTTACTTCTCTTCTCTTAAGGAAGAAATGAGGGAAATGAGACTGGCATTTTTATTTGTTTGCTTTTAGTGATCATTAGGAGTCCTCATCATATGGCATCTCTTTCAAAATGTTGCCTTCCTAGTTACACACCTGTGAAGTTTTACCGCAACTGTTCAAACTTATTTGTCTTAAAAGAAAGAGACAGAGAAGCCTTGATGGGAGGGGAAGCAGTTGGGTATGAGAATTTCCAGGAATGGGGGTTGTGCAAAATAAATATAAGAGATTCTTGCCATTAGAGAAAAAGAAAAAAAGAGCATTTTACACAAAAGAAAAACTTTGTTGCTTCCCCTAATTTTAAAGGGACTTAATTTTGTTTGTGGTGAGGGTGTGTTGGGGGAGTGCTGGTCCTGGTATTGCAAAGCCAGTTTTACTTTCTCAGTGAGAACTCAGGGTCCAACTGGGGAAAGAATCTCTTCACCAGGGGTCCTTCATTTTAAGCCTCTCCCTTCCCTCTTTCTATGATGGGGCAGCCATGTTACAACTACAGAGAAAATTTGCCCATTGGCACCACAAATATTCAATTTCTATCCACTTGTGATGTCATGTTACTAATAAGCTCTCCCTGGGATCAACTGCCCACTTTGGAATTCTCTGCTCTTTTGATATAATACTTCTTCAATGTAAATAGAACATGCTACCTCCTCCTTGTTCAGGGCAAGTTGACAGGTTTAAGCAGACTCAGACCCTGAATTTTGCCTCCATCATGGAGCTCCAAGAGTCTCAGAGTACACTTCCCAATTAACAGCCTAACTTGGAAAGTATCCTTCAGTAAGAGGTGTGAACTTCAGAGGGGAGAGGCCCATTCTTCTTTGCAACACCAAGTCTTCCCTCTTCTTTTGTTCATTTTGAGCACACTTGCAGCTAAAATACTGTGCACTGTACTCTCTATAAAAAATATGTGCATGTTTTGACAACTGCTCCCCTACATCTTCACCCTCCCCAATAAAACAAGAATAAGAAAAAACTAAATACACTTGTTTAGACTTGCAGATGACTGTATCAGGCACTTGGCATTAAACTACTGAAAAAACAGCTTGGCTGGAGCCTTAACACTAGCACTTTCATTGGCATTACTTTGGTGGTAGTACATATTAACTTTGGGGAGAGGGAAGGGTTTCAAATAACTGCCGTTGCTAAATTCTTCTCACCTAATCTGATAAGCTGCATTTGGTTTCCTTTGTATGTGTTAAACCCACAAATGATATATTGCCCAGAGACATATTTCTTTTTCCTGCCCTTATCCCCTTTTTACCCCCACCATTGGCACTCTGAACAAATCTGTCCAGCAGGCCTTATCCACCCACCCTCCATATGTAATGTTGAAAAATTATGTGTAAGTGTGGATGCCATCTTTAGTAAATATTTACTATATACTTCAAGATATTGGGCAACAGCTCACATCCCATGGAGCCATTCCCACCAAAGTGATTCCAATAATACAGAAGCTGGAATATGTCCATTGTAATGAAAAGTCATTTCACTTCCAGTATCCCAGTTGCCTTGGGTCTTATGTTCTTGGTTTTCTGTATTTTAGAAAGAAGAGGATTGGACTTAGCATACTTTTCACTCTGAAACATGGCTGGAATAGGTATCCATCAGAGATGTTTCCTAATATCCAGTGGAACAAGACAGAGCAGAGTTCCATGGTGACCGTAAGCCCAGTATTGTTGGGTTTGAAAGCATACAATGATCTACTTGGCCAGAGGATGGACACCTTGCAACATAACAGTTCTTAGAGTGAGGAACAGGTACAGGTTGTCCATTCCAAGCACCATGTTCTCCAACACCATCCACTTCCCAAAGCCTTCACATTTATTTTACTCCAAAGTAACAATTTAGTACCAGTAGAACACTCAAATGACACATTTATTTTTCATAAAATGTCTGACACCAACCCAACTCCAGATGCTGAGTGTGGGAATAGATATGAAACGTCCATGCCTGACCTTAATTCTGAGTTTTTGCCGGCTCATGATTGTCTCTGGAAGTTGTAATCAACAGGCTCTTTTCGGCACATCACATATATTCCCAGAACCTGGTTCCTAGTAGTGCACTAGGGAAAAAAGATGTCTGTTGACAACTGCCAAATGCAATATTAATTTTGTTCCCATTATCTCTACTTCTTGTGACAGTGCCTAGCTTTCCATATGCCAAGGCAGTCTTCAATTGTACATATATTTCCCCACTCTGGGTGTCATATTCATGTTGCCGTAGCAGAAAAACACAAAGAGGGCACTTACATTGGAGGAAGAGATCAATTAAGCACTAAGGGAATGGAACTCTATTATAGAGTTCATATTTATTTTCTATAATGTAGACCTGAAAAAGATTTCCAACTGAGGCAGGGCAGGTCTGTAAGAAAGTCATTGTTGATGCATAAAAAAGCATCCCCTCTTTCTCATGCCTTCATGTGGTTTTCAATGCTGTTTTTTATTATTTTTTTTTTAATCTCAGGCTCCCTTGTTGGCTGAGTCCTTCTTGTTCCAGGAGAATGCAGAAAGATCTGGTGCACTCTTCTTTATATGCTAGGTCTGTTGGAACACAGGAAGCGGGGGACATCCTTCTCAAAGCTATTGGGGAAGCAGCCTGTATCTGAGGAAACTGTGTCACTTACACTTTCCCCCTTCTGTTTGCAGTGTTGTGTTAATCAAGTGCTTGGAAATTAAGTCAGTTGCTCAAGTGCCCTCAGCTCAGAAGAGCTTCCTGAAACAAATACCAGAGTTGTCAACACACCCGCCATGTAATTGGCCTCCATCAGCTTTTTACTGGATAGTTTTCAAACAGATCAAACTAGAACTGGGACCAGAAAGGAAACACTTAGAAGTAGTCCACTGTGGAGAATGGACTGCTGACTTTACATTGCAGACGCAGATGTGTGTTTTCCTTCATGTTCTTGCTCCTAAGGAAAATCTGCCTTGAAGAAGGTCTTGTAAGTTCCTGACATGCACTTTCTGGAAAGGCTGAGAGGAGCATGAAAGTTGGTAGTACAATCCTTTGAGCACGAAAGAGGAAATGCAGTACTAATCAGGTTTGTCCAGAGCTGATCTGCTTCCCAAGAAGATGTTTTAGGAACTATAGACTCTCCTGGGAATAGTGAGTGACTGGTTTACATTGCTACTTTGGTCCATCTGTTTACAGGGTTTAATTTGGGTGGATGGGTTTCCACATTCCAAAGAGTCCATGACACAGGGTACAGCTTTTCTATGTTGTTAGCCTGTGAGATCATTGGCTTTCACATGATAAGTTGGTAGGAAATTTTGAAGATGCCAATGTCTGTTGATGGTAGAGGAGAGATAAAATAAAGTATAAAAGACATAGTATGATTAGAGATTAATATGGTGATGAACTGATAGTAGTGGGGAGAGAAATAAAAAAAAGTGTTAGATAATTACATTGATAGATTGATAAATACAGTAAATAGATCACTAGAGAGAAAGACAGGTGGGTAGACAATTGGATGGAGAGATAAATCAGACAATTGAGTAGATGAATAACCATATGATTACTTTTATAGATCACTTGATAAAACCTAAACAGCCATCTATTGATCATTTTTTATGTGTTGTAAAAGAGAAGTACTCCCCTTAATATACTTCCCCCATTTTTTAAATTGTTGTTGTTGTTGTTGTTTTTCTTTTGGTCACTTGACTTCTAAATGTTTAATTTTTAGTTGCATGCGTAGCCCCTAGCTTCTAATGCCCATAGCTAGTGGAAAAATGAATAGGGCAAAGTGATTAGAGAAGTTGGCAAGAATTTATATGTATGTGTGTGTCTGTTTGTGTATATGTGTGGCTTACACAAATACACATATTTGGATATAGTGAGATAACTCTCTAGAAAGAAAAGATATGGACCCTAATGAGATTTGACAATCATTTGGATGGAAGATATGTACATTATAATCAAGAAAATGATTCAAAGCTCAAGAGACAGAAGTAACAAGACAGATGGATATAACTCTTACTGTGTATCATATGATTAATCAAGTTGTGTCTTCAGGGTGTTTATGAGGCACATTTTCTTTGCTCACATGAAACTTATGTTTTGGGGTGTGTGTTTGTGTGTGTGTGTCTGCATGTATGTGTGCATGAAAGTTGCTTGCTTGTAATGATTATGGGAAGAGAAGCAGACAAAAAGGAAGGGCCAAGATTGCAGGAGCAGATTCCATTTTGGGACACACCAATAAATGATTATCCTACACATGGTAGAACCCTGCCCACCCCTCCCCCCAACCCCACTCATTCCAACTGGAAAAAAAATCACGATTAAAAGGAAAAACAAAAAAACAAAATATATCAAGAAGAAGAACAGAAACAAGTGAACAAAAAGAAGCCCAAACTGGTTTGCCCTCCGCAGTGTAGATTAAAGTCTGTGATATGGAGAAGCAGGCGTTGCTCAGAGGACCTAGGGTTTCTTATCAAAACTTGATGAAGAAGTGGGCAAAGAGGGTCCCTGAGAGCCACAGACAAGCCAGCGCTCTAGAGGCCGAGTTTACACCATCAATGACTGCTCCAGGCCCTGTGTAGGGGAAAGAGAGACAGACCCATTAGCATGTACCCACAGGACACCATACTCATCTCTGACAAGCAAATCCACAAACATGCTTCTCTGTGAGCATTCCCCCAAGTCCAACCCCCTCCCTCCAAGTCCGCAGAAATGGAAGATGCTCACTGGAAGGGATTGGAAACTTAAAGGATGCCCTGAACACTACTACCTGCTCTGAAAGACTCAGCTTAATAAATATATAGGGGAGCTGAGGGTAGTCATTTAGGCCCATGGGCCCAAAGGTTAGGGCAACAGACAGGGCTCCATGGTAAGGCAAGACAGGCTGGCCTCTTTAAAATCAGGGCCTCTAATTGTCCTCTCTCTATGGAGATGGAATCCAAAACAAAAGAGGATGAAGACGGAAAAGATAGGCATGGCGAGAGGAGATGGTTCGGAGGGGTGAGAAGTAGGTGGTGGGTGGGAAGAAGGAGAAAGGGATGGAGATATTTTGCTATCAGCAGAAGTCTAGGTGCCAATGAGATGGACTCTTCATCTTCAGTACATGTAATTTAAGTGTTGGGGGGAGGGTTCTCCTGAAGCTGCTGAGGAAGGGTGGATAAGTATTCTCCAGAGCTGGAAGAGTGAGAGTGAGTCTATCCAAACCGTCAGCAGTGCCTCTCCAACAGCATCAAAGAAGACTTGGCATCCCCGTAACAAACTGATGCTTCCTAGGCTTCTTCTTCCCTCCCTCTGGTCCTTTCCCATATCCCTACTGAGTCCTTCACATTCTACTGGGAAATAAGAATACAGAATCATGAGCATGATTTTTCTCCTCAGCTTCCATGCCTCAGGGAGAGAAACCACATGAATCTGGATTGTCCAAGTCTGCCTTGCCCTCAGGGCAGAGGTGTCAGTGATGAATTCTGCCTCTGTGTTCCTCCTCCACCTTTATTTGCAAGCACAGTGTATTCCAGGTGAAGCAAAATGGAATATGGTCAAAGGATTAAAAGACCAGTGACAGGGGAAGGAGATGCAGACAAATAGTGTAGCTCTTCCATTGTCTAAAACTCGGACTTCGCTGAAGTAAACTGGCCTGCTAGGAAAAAAAAAAAAAAAAAGCTTTAAAGAGCTAACATGGGGTGAGTCTTCTTGGACTAGACTCAAACTATTTGAATTGCTTTGCCCACTATGAGACTGATTCATACTTTTTGCTTAGTAAAGTCCAGGTCTCTCACTTCAGCAATAAGCATACAACTGTTCCTACCTTAAGGACTTCAACCTAGATACTTTTTCTCTGACTTATAATGTGCACAATGCTCAGGTGGACTAAAAATTATATTTACTTTATAGCTGAAGTCCAACTCATATTGCTGTGCATTTTAGCTATTGAATATTCACAAACAAGGGCAGGGTGCAGGTTCTAAAACAGTTGTCTGAGTTTCACAGAGGCTCCCCGACAATTTATGAGTATTAGCCTGATTCTGGGTCCTCCAGAAATCCTGGCGCACATCCTAAAGACTAGCCTATATAATGTACTAAGTTGGAAAATATTCAAGTGGAAGTTCCATGTCATCCTCTATATTGTCTTCTGCAAAATATGATGATTTAGGTTTTTAAATAAATTTATAAGGAAATGAGCAATTCAAATTGTTAAGGCTCATATGTTAATTTAAAAGCATTATTCTATATATAAATTGCCCCCCCACACACACACAGGTACACACACACACAAGAGTTGCTCCTCATTCTCTACAGGAGATTGTTCTAGGACCCTGTATATATACCAAAAATCTGCAGATGCTGAAGTTCATTATTTTAAAATGCCACATTATTTTCATAAACCCTACATACATCCTCTTGTTTGTTTAATTTGAAGTACTGGGAAATGAACTCAGGGCTTCATGCATGCTAGGCAAATGCTCTACCAGTGAGCCACATCCTCAGCTTGTCTTTATGTATACTTTAAATCATGTCTAGATTACTTATAATACCTAATATCATGCAAATGCTATGTAACTAGTTATTACATTGAATTGGTTAGCAAAAAAACAATAAGAAATAGATGTTCAGAACAGACACAATATTTTCCATCTATTATTGTTGAATCCATGGGTGCATAACTCATGGATACAGAGGGATACACATGCCTGGATACTTTTATTTAAAAGTATATTCCATTTTATATATATATATATATATATATATAGTTATATATATATATATATATAGTTATATGTATATACATATATGTGTGTATAAATATTCATTTATCATGTTTATATTAACTTGAAAAGCAATTAAAGCCTATATTTTACTTTGAAGAAATGTAGGTGTAGAGATCTTATTTTTACTGGTTCTACCTATGGACTTGAGCATTTCTGTAACTGTAATGCTATGAGCACTGCTCTGGTTAGAGCTAAGTTAGAGAGGAGAGAAGCATAAAGAGAAAGAAAAAACAAGAAAACAAAAAAAAGTGATGTATGGAATTAGAAGGAAGTGGAATCCTAAAGAGAAATGAGTGTTGCTTGTGGTTGTGGGTAAGATGCTTGGTGCTGATCAGGTGGAAGTTTACAGATATCTTCAGGTTCTGTTGAACGTACTATCAAGTGGGAACCATGAGGATGACTTAGAGATATGTAGGCTGCCCAGCTTTCAGAGGATAATTGTGATGACACAGTACTGTGCTCTCCATCTACAATTCAAAGAATCTAAATGGATTCTTTGCTTTTGATGTTTTCAACTCTACATCTTCTCTATAGAAAGTAATCATTTCCCCCCCAGTGGTCATAGCATCATATGGTAACAGGAACGACCAATGGGGACACAATTTCTCTAGTGCCTCTGCTGTTTTCTAGTTGAGTAACACCTCTGTGAGCTTTTGTTCTTCCATCTGAAAAAATGAAAGTAGGTGGAGCTTGATGACCTGTATGATTCTTCCCCTATAGCTTTCTGAGCTATCTTATAAATGGAACCTCTACATATTCTAGAAGGAATAGCTTATGAGCAGCCAGACAGCCTTCTCCAGGTGGTATAAAATAATCAACACCTTGGCTTTTAGCACCACGGCATGACATCTCCTCCTGAAACATGAAACATTACTGGACCCAACAGTTTCTCTTTTTGGTCCCAGTTCCCAGGTAGTTCCAGAAAGTTGTGAGGTTCTTTAGAAGACATGATGAGCAACTGCTCTGGAGCATCAAATAAAATTTGCTGCCAAAGTGCCTTTGGTCAATCAGACTGTGAAAAATGGCTGGGCTATTGCAGCCAGAGAATAAGTCTAATCCATTCTGATAGAGATTAAAACCAACACTGCTTTCCTCATAAAGATTCTGGACATATTTGAGATTGGCTTCTGGGCCAAATGACGGGGTAGTTAGAACTATACAAAAGGGTTCTCAGGCTTTATTTAGAGCAGAAGACAGTGGCTCACATCTTTATACCACTCTCTAAGTTGCAGGAATGTGAGGAAAAAAAAACATTAACAATGAACTGATTTTTAAATCACATCTTCACAATGATCCTATTTGACTGGAAATGAGGAAAAGAAGGTACCAGCATTAGGTCATTCACACTGGACTTCAGTATGCTCTACTCATTTTCTTCACTTGGGAAAATGCATAGTTTGAAAAAGTGATGGATTGCTGTGCTTTAATTTGGTGTAGTTTTAAGACCCTCGATGACCTCTTGGGGCTCACATTTGGTCCTTAGACTGCCATAGCCTTTTGCATACTTGTTTAGTGAATCTGCAGAGTCAAACTCTGTACCAGGGGAGGGCTTGGCATTGAAGGAGCTCTTCACCCTGAGATCAGCAATGCTTGCATAAAACCTTGAACATTCATTTCAGAATCAGATTGAATATTTTTTTTTTATAAACAATGGCTTCTTTAGTTGAAGGCTGCATGAACTTTCATGTTACCCAACATTTCAAGACATTAACTTGGGTACCAAATTCATGGTTCCCAAAATGATGTCAATTTTAACTTTAATAAATATAGTAAAGAATTCATATGTTTTTTCCCCTTTTCTTGGCTTGTTGGAGTGTCCGTTAGTGGTAATAGGGATAAAGGTTAATTCTTACCTAAAATTTAGACTCCAAGATTTGGAAAAGCAAGGTAGATTTTCAAAGAGGTTTTCTCCTTGAGAAAACTGACCCTGAGGTGCGTCTGGATAAAGGTCAGGTGTTTCAAGAAAAGATGGGACTAAAAGTTGCTTGTGGAAACACAGGTGGGAAAAACATCCACTAGGAAGACAGGAAACATTCTCTGTGTATTCTGCCTCCTGGACCTCTCTGTGTTATATATGAAGCCCTAAATATTCTTTGGGGTAACATCACTTATAATATGTAAGTGCAACTATTCTGACATATAAGTGGAACTAATCCTGGAAACTTTGGAGTCAGACCAATTTGGCTTTAAATCATGACTCTTTGGCTTGCCAGTTATGTGGTA
Organism: Callospermophilus lateralis; assembly: GCF_048772815.1. NCBI lineage: Eukaryota > Metazoa > Chordata > Mammalia > Rodentia > Sciuridae > Callospermophilus > Callospermophilus lateralis. The sequence goes on along the minus strand of NC_135306.1, from coordinate 95,333,353 downwards.
TTAGACAAGATATTTTGTCTTCTCTTGTTGAAAATAGACATAATAATACAGAGTTACAGGATGAAAAGATCAAGGTGATCCGTATTGTGCCTCTTGGAAAGTAGTTATAAGATGGAGGTAACTGCTGCTATGGATTAGTGGTTCCACCCTCCCTCCACTTCAGTTCCTTAGTTGGGATTAATATTAGGTTATTTAAATCTTTTCCAAATTCATTGAAATTGGGGTGAGATTTGGGTAAAGGAGAGAATGAAGAAGTGTAGTAGTGTAATGGTCACATTGCTACTGAGAGAGGCCATTCTTTAGGGGGCTTTGGAGGATGAGGGACACTGAGTAGGGAGAGATCTAAATCCAAGCTCAACAGTAAAGACCAATGGCAAAGGGGCAGTTCTGCAGAGAAAATGGATCTGGGCCAGACTTGGAGAAGTCATAGTACTTATTGGATGTCTCCATGTCCCAGACTCTATTTTCAGAAAAAAAAAAAAAAAGATAGCCACAGTCTCTACCTTCAAAAAGCCTTTACCACAGTAGTAAATAAACAAACAAGAAAAAAGACAAATCCTTTTTATTTTTTTTTTCAAATTCTCTAGGTTCTGGAAAGAAATTCATTTGGAACAAATAACCTCAAATGTCTTTCATCTCAGGAACATCGTGCCTGTTGGGTAGTCTTAAAAGGATTAAATTCAAGAGTTAGAAAGAACTGAATTTTCATTCTTGCTACCCACTAGCAGGAAGACGGGATGAACAATTTCTCTAGAATATTTTTTTAATCCATAAAATTGGGAAGGTTACTAGCATCTACCTTGTAGATTAGTTAAAACAGTACGTAAGTGTAAAGTCCCTGAATACAAATAAAAGATGAATACATATAGAGTGAATTAGAATTAGGACCACAATGCTGATTTTGAAAATAGCATGTGGTATGGGGATCCTGTACAAAGAGATGCTTCGGGATACTAGGTTTTCAAACACTGCCAAACACCAGCTGAAAGCAAACTTGGCTGTGGTACTTGAGTGACCCGATTCCTTCTGGAGGACCTGAGGTGGCTGCTAACATAGATAAAAGCTTCCTCAGGAAGACCAGTCATTCTGAGCAAGTGTATTCAGAAGCCCAATTCTTTCTCTGGGCAAATGCCACATTTAAGGAATCCTGCTCTATTTATGTTTAACAATGACTCAATTCAAGAAGAATGGCTGCTGCAAATATCAGGCTTCATTAATTTTTTTTCAGGGAGATAAATTGACAGTGAGAACATGTAATTATGCCCTTTCTCATTATTCCAGTCCCTCCTCCTTCACCCTTTTGAATGCTAAAAATTAATTGCTTCCTTCATGCCTGAAGTTGAGCATCTTTAAAAATAAAAGCTGAAATGAGGATGCAAAGGCAGAAAACAAACTGTGAATGACAACAACAAAATACCTTGAAAACCAATATGCAGAAAAAATATAAGTCAGGTTTCAGCATATAGGAAAAAGAAAAGTGGTTGACAGAAAAAACTCTAGAAATGGCAAAATGTCATAAAAGTCGATTGTTGTGTACACTATGGGCCAGAGGAGAACTATCTGTCCAGACTTAAAGCCCAGCAAGAACAAGACAAATAATAAACAAACACATAAACAAAATAAAGTCTATCTTTCAGAGGCCTACTTTGGGAAGCAAAGTATACTATATACTAGATTTTTAAGAAACAAACATGGTTGAGGACTTGAAATAAAATTAAGCCATTTCTACAAAATAAGAACTAGGAACATGTGTCTAGCCACATGCACTTGCTGCTTGCATTCAGAGTGTGGCTCCTCACCCTCTTGTGTAGCAGGTGTTGACAATCACAGTATGAGGATTCAGTTCAATGCTCCTGGCAAAGGGATTCTCTCTCTCTCATATATATATATATATATATATATATATATATATATATATATATATATATACACACACACACACACACACACACACATACATATGTGTATATATGTATATATGTAATATATATGTAAATACACATATACACACACAAACATATAAACTTCCTGATGAGATCCTACCCTTTAAGAAATTCTGAAGTTTAAAAATGTAGTGTACATTATAAGAAATGAATGTATTAGAATGTGTCTTTATTTTTCTGTTCTGGATTGTAGTATAAATATAGCACTTTCTTCTTCAACAGCAGCAGCAGACCAAGTAGCAGTAATTTTACTAAAGTGGCAGGTGGGAGAGTGAGCACATTTAAAAAAAAAAAATAGAAAGAAAGAAAAAAAGAAACCCAAAGGCAAGTTGAACTTGTTGATAGCACAGTGAGATCAATGGAATATCTGAAGTCTAAGAAGATACAGTTTTGCTATGAAATTTGGATGGGTTTTATAAGTATAATTATGAACTGTGTGACCTTCCTAATGAGGAACCAAAAGGATAATGATGTTCTCGGTGATTAAAAGAGGAGCAAGGAAATCTAATTAGGGGATGTGTGTGTTACACTTGTTGGTGAAACAGAAACCTATTTTCAGCAGTGCTGGGCAGATGAAGGCTCGTCATTTCCCTTGAAAGGGAACTTTTCCTCCATTGTCTTTAATTACAGAGAAAAATGTGGCACTGTGTTGTTTTACAAGTAAGATTAAGCGGGCTTTGCAGTGCAAGGAAAACACATGGATCAGGAGGGAAGAAGGCAGCCATCTTCGTTTTCCTCTCCTCTCACACTCCCTGTTTTCTGTTCATCGCAAAGACAAAAGCTTAGCAAGTTAATAGCAGAAGTTAATTCAAATCTGTAAGCTCATCACAAACCTGAAGGAGACAAGACTTTGTCTAAGCTGTGTGTCTGTGCTGACATCAGCACACACTGAATGCTCAGTGTGAAAGTCTAAATGCTTAGGCTAATAGCCAGATGTCAATGATTCACATGGAGGAGGGTGGGGGTGCAAGGCGATGACAAGGAACCTCATCAGGAATGAAATGTGAAATGTCTGCATTTTTTCCCCCTAATATGTTGACATCTTGCAGGTTGGGGAAAATACAAATGATTACATTTCTGTCATCAGCCAAAAGCAATGGTATTTCTCTCTGACTCATTCTCTCCCACCTGGATTTAAATTGTCAATTTGAAAAATAAAAATTATGTATGTTTATCAGCAGGAAATGGACAAATAGGTGCAGCATTTGATGTTTCTGCAAGAGTGCCTTCTTAAACAGTGAACTGAAATGTTTGATAGAGTCTCCCTCGCAAAGCAGGCTTGGGAGGGGACCCCTAAATTAAAATTAGAATTGGGCCAGTTGGAGGTTGGAATGCAAGTAAAGTAAGAGAAATAGTGATGTGGCTTCCCTGAGGGGAGAGAACTACAAGTCCTTTAGAGTATGTGGCCTTTCTTTGGTTAGTGAAGAGTTTCAAATATATGGAGGCTGTGACTGATGTCCCTATTGACTGGGAGATTTATTTATTAATTCCACAATCATTGACTGGGCAACAACCATTGCAAAATACAGTGCTATATCCTCTAAATGCAGAAACAAATACAAACAAAATATAAGCCGGAGGGCAAAGCACCACAAGAGCCCAAGAGATGAAGGATTTAGTCTTCAGTGGAGCTCAGAAACGCTCTACAAATGAACTGCCATAGAGTTGAGTCTTGAAGGATAAATATGATTTTATCAGGCAGAGAAGAGGACAAAACCTGTATGTGTTACCCTTTCACACATGGGAAGAGATATATAGGTTTGAATGAAAGGTGGGAATAAAGTCAGACTCCAAAACCTGGTGTTGACACTCCTATGGTAAAATTCCTATGTTGGGGAAATTCTGTTGCATCATTTGAATTCTCTAAGCTCTAGGCCCCTGTGAAATAGAAAGAATAACAGTTCTATCTCAAAGAATTCTTGAGTATCTGAAGGTGTGTGTGGCTGGCAGTTAATAGATGGAAACTATTTCTTCACTCTTTTAGCACAGCACCTATCATATTCTATGGTAATGGTTTGTTTCTTTGTTTATGAAAGGTCAGAAACTGTTCCTCCTGATCCTCCATCCTAAATATGATTACTGGTATAAAGTAGGCACTAAATAAATATTTTTTGACCAGATGAATAAATTGATGATTGAATTCAGAGTGAAAGCAGCTTCATGAAAGGTTCATTGTGATGACCTGGGGTATAGCCCAGCCTAGAGGGTGCTTGAAGCTATACGGTAGGTAAATCTGAGATTGCATACAGTCATAATGTCTTAATGTCATGCTTCTTTGGTAGGAAAGAGTTTTCAGCCAGGTAAATGACAAGGTTCATTCTGAGGTTTGGAAAGGATGCTTGGCCCTGCTGGGGCAAACAGATTGGAGAGGGATTACCAAAGATGAGAGGACCCATGAGAGCATATTGTAATTGTTCAGATGAGAATGGGGAGTGGGAAGTCGGATGAAAGATTGAGATCTACTTGTTAGGACTCCTTGGCTCACAGAGTGAGAGGAAGTAAGAAATGATGGTAAGGGTTCTAGGAAATGTGTGTAGGTACAAAGCAAGTCAAATGCTGAAGAGAAGGATCCCTTGGGGAGAAGGACTGAATTTGGAATTTCCAAGGAAGGTTCTGGCAGGGACAGTGGTCTGTCACTCAGCATTCCAGAGAGTGCTAAAGATACAGATTTGGAAGTCATTTGACTACTGCTGAAAGGCTACCAATCTTCTATGTGCCTAAAATTCCCTTGGAGAGTTTGCTTTAAAAGCACATTCTCAGGGACATTCAGAAAGATTTTGATTAGGTGGTTCCAGGACAAGGCTCACACTCTTTTTTTTTTTTTTTTTTTTTTTAAGCATCCAGAGTAAGTTCTATGTAGGCTAAGAAATAATTCTCTTACGATGCTTGAAGATGTGGAAGATTCCTTCAACTCTCACTGTAATCCTCTCCTGTACTGACTTATGGGACATCAAGGAAGTCACCTCCTGTTTACATCAGAAATGCCAGAAGTGGGGGATTAGAGGTCACCGGTCACCGAGGTCTAGAACTGACAGAAAGTGGGTGTTGGGAGGGAGAGAGACCCTGGAAGCCTGAGGTGAATGGAGCTTGGGAAAGTGGTAATTGCAAATGCTGATGTGGTGATTTCCTTTTCTGAGAGGGCGTGCTAAAGAGAAGTTTGGAGTCTTCATGCCCACTCTTTGCATTCCTCCTGGAAACACCTGGGGAAATGTGTAGTGGTCAAGTCACCTTAAAGGAAAGGAAGGAGAAGATGGAAGCACGAGTATGTGTGGGATGAGAGGAGTGTACAAAGGCAGAGATGCTAAGGCTTAGCCCACAATTATTAGTGGGGTGGACTTGGAAAGGACTCTAGTTGAAAATTCAGTTTGGAGATACAACCTGATATGCATATTTATACTGGAAGAAGAGCTATTAGCAAAGAAAAATAGAGATTCTGCCCTTAGTCTTTCAGGAGCTGCTTAGTTAGACTGTAGGCATAGCTGCTCCAAGGGCACTGAAGCTTTGCCTGAGGAAAAACCCAGAGCCCAGATGTTGCTTTAACTGGAGTATTTTGCATGCTCATTTGCAGTGACAAGATTCCTATGAGTTGTCCCTGTGCCTGATACTTAACTCTTAATGTAACTAATTTGTGTTGCTCAAATTTCACAGATAAAATGTGAGAAATCTGTTTTTCTCTGCAGCATCCCCCCTCCTTTTTGGCTTTGTGTGCGTTCTCTGTCCCTCTCCCCTGCCAGTTCCAGTAATCCAGGCGTTTATATGCCTCATTAAGCACATCGCACTCTCTGCAGTGCCAATGTAATCAAGTCCAGTGTCTTCCTTCTGTGCACTCCAAGGACAGAGGGATTGGGCCTCTTGCTCAAGGCCCAGAGGAAGCAAAGTGAGTTGGCATGTTAAGGGAAAGAAACAGAGTAGTAAGCAAGCTGATTCCAGCCACCCCTTTTTGCACATAGTTCTGGCAAGACTTTAAGGTGCCAGGGCTCTAGGTGGGCCGACAATGGCTGAACCCACTCAATAAAGCTAAGGAACACTTGGAGCAAGCTCCTTTTCAAGAGCACAGGGGGCATGCCACCATCTCCAAGGTTATGGATCGCAGCTATGGATGTCTGTCCCTCATCCTGCATCCTCAGTGCTTCTCAATTCAGGGAAGACATCTAGAAACTTAAAGGTAAATTGGGTGTTCTTGTTCTTTTCTTATATTTCAAAAACAACTGAGAAACAAACAGTGTGAAGGCTTGTATACCAGAGTCAGACCATAATTCAGTCCTTCTCTATAGAAGCTGGTCTTTTCTCTGCATTCTGTTGCCTTTGCACAACCTTTGGTTGCCTGGGGCTGAGGAAAGTGCGTGTCTAATTCGATACTTGAGCTGAATTCTACCTGGGCAACAGTCCTGTCCCTGTGGCTCTGTGCCAGGTAGTAATTGGTGTGATGAGGAAGAAGTGCTTCATGCAGATGCCAACCACTGGCTGATATTTGGTGATCACCCACATGCTGTGTTGCTATTCACTTTTCCTAATCATTTCCTGTTTCAACCCATTCACCCACCCATTGTTGCCATAATCTTCTATATTTTTTGTTCCTTTGAAATTGCTTTTGTCCTATTTTTATTTTTTCTTTGCACGTAGGTGCAGAAATATACAAAGGGTATGTATGAGGGAAGCATGTTTTGCTGGAACCTATAGGGACATAGTTCAAGGGGCTTCTCAAAATATAGACTTACAGATTGTGAGGTAAATACAAATGAATACCTGGGAATAGTGTGTGTGTTTAGATAGTATGAACATATGAATTTTAAATGTAAAATTTGTCTCTTAGCAGAATGAGTAGATAAGAGAAGGGAGAATTTTGCACAAGAGTAGAATCCAAGCAAATGGCTTATTTGTATGGGGTTCCATCCAGATCATTTACCATATCCATGATGGGTTGCCAAGCGTTAAGAATTAGTTTGGAAGTGTAGTAAAGCCCTCAGGTACTGAAATTAGAGTGTATGGTTGCAAATCACAGCTCATGTGCTTATAAATCAGTGAGATTGAGTTATCTGCCTCACCTTTCAATTTCCTGTGTACAAAATCTGGATAAATATGGTATTTATAGACTCATTCAGTGAGACAAGCCATGTAAAATAGTTAGTTCAGTGGTGCTATACATAGTAAGTAGTTTGTGGCTATCATTAGCTGTAATTATGAGGCATTGAGCACCAGGATGAACAATCATGGTCAGCAGAAAGGTGGGCTGGCTGGACACTATTACTCTGATCTTGTGCTGCATCTACTGCTACTCAATACTAGCATTAGAGAATTAGTATGTGTGAGTTCCACAGAAGACATTTTACACAGAAGACTTTTACTGATGAAAATACCAGGCCATCTGAGACTCTTCAAGTCACTCAGCCAGCAAACAGCAGAGCCTGATCTTAAAGACTCTCTGGGAACTATTTCCCTATAGCGTCCTGTCACATTTCATTCCTGGCCACTGAACTTTGGGCATCAGGAGCACAACTTTTTTATTTTAGCATTTTCGTGCATTCTTTCAGTCACAAATCTTTCTTGATCAGTTACTGTGTGGTGGGTCTCTGTGTTGGATTCTAGGGATCAAGCCAGATATGGTCCCTAGTTCATGAAGCTTATAAGCTAAATGGGAAGAAGGACTTTAATTGAATACAATAGTTATAAAAAAAGCAAAAGTGCAAGGAGAGGATTATGCCCCAGAAACAAGGAGCCTATCTGCCATATCTCTACTGTATATCATAAACAGTGACCTGCTCATGATAGGGACTGAGTATATATTTATCAAAGAAGGCTAACCAACACACAGTGAGTACAGCAGGCAGAAACAAAGTATGGGAGTGTGTACAGTGGGGGAAACTGATTTAAGAAAGGTCAGGGAAGGCTTTCCTCAGGAATAGGTGATGACAGGTAAGTGGATCCTATCAGGTGAAGTGAGACAGAGTGAACATTAGGGACTGGAGTGTGCTGTAATTGAAGGTCAAAGGAAATGGAAGGAAGGAAAGCAGGTACAGGAATGGAAGCAGTGATAGCATGGGCCATGACAGAGAGGCACATACCAGGGGGATTCACAGTACCTAGCAGGTATGCAACAGTTTTCAGTTGGCCACATCTTATGAGTATTATCCTACTGCCATGTCATAGTGACACTCTTTTATAAGCAGGCCAAGAGAGCATCATCCCAGTTTCAGCTCTACAAACTGAGACCTACAGTCTTTGTGTTATGTCAAAGTCACACACCTAAACCTATTTTGGGGTGCCCTCATTTACCCACCTCACCAGCCTTTTAAAGCAAGCATTAAAATCCCAATGGTATATATGAGGTAAGAAATCTTCATCAAGTATGCAACTGACATGTGGCTGAACTGAGATGGAAATCTATGTCTTTGCTACAAACTGAATTTCATCCATCCCTCCAGAATTCTTAGGTTTAACCTCTAACACTCAATGTGATTGTATTAGGAGATGGAGCATATAAGGAGGTGTTTTAGGTTAAGTGAAGTCATTGGATAAACCCTGATCCAATACTATTAGTATCCTTATAAGAAAAGACACTAGTAAGTTTCTCTCCACTCCTATTTCCTCATAAAAACTCAGCAGAAAGGCTACATAAGGAAACAGCAACAGGTGACAAGCCATGAAGCAAGCTCTTACTCAAATGGAACTGATCGAACTCACACCTTGGATTTCTAGCCTCTAGAATTATTAAAAAAAAAAAGTGGTCTGTAATTTAAGTCACCCAATCTGTGTCATTTTATTACAGCAGCCTGAGAAGATTCATATGGTCTTAGTATACATTGGCTATTGTTATCTGCTATGACACATCTCTTTCCTTAACAGGAGAGAGAGACGAAAATTCAAGTCATCTGGTTGTCGGTCCTAGGCCCTTCCATTGTCTGTTTTCCCTGCTACTGACAACTTTACGAACTGAAGACGTAAGTGAAGTCACAGGCAGGACAGCACCCTAATTCTGCTCTTTACCTGCAGTGTCCTCAAGACTAAGGGATGTACAGTTAAGGTAATTAAGGTGTGACAGGCTATGTTAGTCTGTGATTGCCCTGGATACAGAATTGTGAGAAGTGACAGTTGCAGAGCTGATTCTAGGTCTCTAAAATTCAAATGTTATCGCTTTCCAAGTGATAAGCCCTACTTAAAAAAGTAGGGCTTTGAGTGTTCCATCTCTGGAAGAAGAGCTGGGCACTAACTGCTCCCTTTTCCAAATATACAATGGGTGTGGTGGGTGTGTGTGTGTGTGAATGTGTATGTGTGTGTGTGTGTGTGTGAATGTGTATGTGTGTGTGTGTGTGAATGTGTATGTGTGTGTGTGTGTGTGTGTGTGTGTGTGTGTGTGTGTGTGTTTCTCTCTCCCCCCAGTTATCATTGCTGGGTAAATACTCAAGTACTTAATAAAGGAGTCGAGTTTTACATCTGATTTTGTGCCTATTCATTAGCTACATGCTTCAGTCTTTAGTGTCATATAACCTCTTTGGTCCTCCTTTTACTTATCTGTAAAATGGTGTTAATAACCTGTTTGATGCTACTGGCTTGATGCCTAAAAACTAGTAAATATTTGGCAAATAGTAGGTATAATATTCATATACTTCTATTTTAAAATAAAATTTTATAACTAAGTCAGTATCACTCTTTGCTTTGGGCTAAAAGAATGAAACTTTCATACTAGGGTGACTTCTCCTTAAAGACAGTCATCTAATAATCCATTTGGCTGGGTTCCTCTTGATACTTCTGTATATATATACTCCTTCTTGTTAGAGGCAACCAAGTAGAAGTTTATTATTTGGGGGCTGAAACCACTTCCCCTGAGATTTATAATGATATTCTACAGCTGTGTGTGTGTGTGTGTGTGAAAGCCATCATATTCTACATGCTTGTTATCTAAACTGTGCAAACCATACCCCTTGAAGTCTATCGACTATGGAGAAGTACATCAGGGAGGGGGAGCAGGCAAGCCTATCTTTGAAGAAGGCTTATATACAAAAGCATAAGCATTCAGGCAGGCAGAGGAAGGAAGGAACATGCTGTACCCACCTGCCACTGCTGATGAGGGGCTTATTTCTAAGACACACACAGCACAATGCACACACAATGCAGAGAGAAAACAAAGACATAGATCACACATTTCAGATGGTTGGTGGACAAAGTTTAGTTCATCTCAATGCTGAAAGCTTGTTCAGGGTCTGAGATGCACATGGAAATATGGATCCCTCCTCATCCTACTTACTGGATGCTTCCCTCTAACTAAACCACAACAAATAAACACATACATACACAAGTAAAAGAAAAAGGAAAAAAAAAAGAAAGAAAAAACCACACACACACACACACACACACACACACACACACACACGAGCTAGCCCTGGCCCATGGTGTGAAATGTCAGACAAGAATATGCACACAGCAGGGTGGGAATATGGAGTGAAGAAAGGAAAGGGCTTTTAGGAGGCCAGTCATGGCTCCTGAGACCTAGTTCCTCTGAAGTACTTCTGTCCTACGGGAGAAACAACTTCAGAGGAGGGCCTCAAGATGGAGTTGTGAATAGAGCAGTCATCTGGTGAGGACTCAGACCTCTGCTCCATTCTCAGTCAAAGAGAATATGGCACAGCAATCAACATGAGAATCAAGATGGCAGCAGTTGACTTAGTTTAACACCATAAATGAAAACTCCAGAATCACAGACTTTTATTGTAGAAGGTATCGGATCTTAAAATTACATCTGGTTCGTCCATGCAGAACTTCACAAGGTAGTACAGTTGAACAGTCTGTGGTTGTCTTCTTTATGGGTTCCACATTCAAATGGATTCGAAATTTGGTTTAGTCCTTTTAAAAGGAACAGACTTTGCCTTTCAATGATCAGGAGAATGAATTACTTTGCAAACATCACTGTATCACATGCCAGGGAAATGACAGGGAGAAGGAGTTCTTAGCTAAGGGTGGTGATTTGAGTAGTATGGATGGACACAAGCCAAGCAGATCATGTTGTCCTCCCTCCTGGGTCCCTGGAGCTCCCCCATGTGGCTGAGCCCACTGCATCCAGGCGTTCTGCACTCACCATACAATGTGATGCTGGCATTGGTATTCCCAAGCTTGTTTGTGGCAACACAAGTGTAGTTTCCATAATCTTTCTCTGAGACATTGAAGAAAGTCAGAGTGGATATGCGGCCTTTGTTCTCAATCCTCACTCCATCCAGGCCAGTGGCTAATCTGAAATAAGAGAAGGTACTGCTGGTCTGGTCCCACGAAAGGAAGGAAACAGCAGACAGTGGGCACTGAGAGAATGCAAAGACCTCATAGATCAATTCTGTAAAGAGGCTTTCTTTCCCCAAACCCTTTTCTCTAACTAACTCAGTCCCTCCAACTCAAACCCTAAGTACCAGACTCCACCAAGAGGAAAAATGAAAGGATAAGCACACTCAACACTCAAAATGTTTTGATTTCTAGTCATCAGAGACTGCCACATCTAAAACTCATCTCAGATTCTGAAACAAGATCAGTTCATTTTGTCTCTTTCCAGCTTACTTCATTTTTATTCTCCTAGTTCTAAACAGAGACTCTGTCACTAAGGAGGCTGTAACACATTTTGATTTTGCCTTATCTTTCTCCTGTACTTTATCATCTTCCTTCCATGTGAGGAATGGTGCATCAGCTCTGCTTCAGAGCTGCCCGACTTCAGAGGTACCTGGTGTCTTCCTTGAACCACTGGAACTCAGCCATCGGGACCGCAGAGGCTTCACAGCTCAGGATGCCCTTCTGGCCAACCGAAACACCAGTATTCTTGGCTTTTGAGATATAGGGAGGGTCTGTGGACAAAATAAACAAGGAAACAAACAACAAAACCATACAGAGTGATTCCAATGAAAGATGAGAGGCATGTCCAGCCATTTGCTGTGTCTGGTGGCACAATTCCTTCCCAGTAAAATAACCAGAGAAAGAACTCCCTGTAAGACACTGTGATGACAACAGCATCTTCTTCTGGCCTTCAGACCAAGTCTAAATTAGCAGCTGTCTCCACTGGCTGAGAGCTCTGAGGGTCTCAGGAAGACTCCATGGACAGAAGGCAATGGAGACAAGAATGGGACAAAGCCATCTGTAAAGAATCTTCCTGTTGGCAGCCACTCGAATGTGGGTCTATTCCCTCTTGTCCCCCAGCATTCTCGGACAGCCGGTCAACTCACAGTTCACAGTGATTTTTACTTTCCGCACATCGGGTGCGGCAACATCATTCAGGGCGCTGCATTCATACTCCCCAGACTGGTCCCGCTTGATGTCAGAGATCTCCAGGTACTCATCCTCACTCACAAAGCCCTGGCCTTCTGGGGAGAAAGAGAGAGAAAACAACGGAGAGACGGTTAAACCAGGGACAGAGCCACAGTGGATAGAATAGTTATGGTGGTGACCAGTGGGTTTGAACAGCCCATCAACGATATAGGGAGGGCACTGTGAAGACAGAAATTCCCTGCCTGAGTCTTGGGTCAATGTTCTTTCAGCCAAGCCACTTTAACTTTTTAAAGACATTTGATAAAAAAGGCATATCAGTGTTTTTCTTACATGTATTATGTATTATGAGGATTAAGGATATACATAATAAAGACCCTACCACATTAGAAAAATTTTTGATGTTTCAAAGAGAATTGTCATGATGAATAATATTATAAAACATGTGGAATAACTTTATGTTATATGAGCAATATGCTAATTTTGCACTATGTAGAGATGTCTTTATATATAGAACACAAGCTACTAACTACTTCCAGAACAAATAAGTGAATATTTTACATTTTAAGACAAATAAAATCAAAACAACTGGTTTAGATTCAAACTGAGGTAGAGAATAACTAGTTTGATTGAGGCATTTTACAATTAATATGTATTTTAAAGCATCATGTTGTATACAATAAATAAATGCAATTTTTATTTATCTAATAAAAAATAAAACATTTAAAAATTGGTAAGGAAGAAAGAGTGAAGAATAACTGAATGAGAAAGCACCATGTGACTACTATGTATTAGATTCACAATAAGCATTTGCAAACATAAATAAATGGTAGTCAGCTTCAAATGATAAATCTGTGGTTATTAAAACAGCTTAGGTATTTTAATACCTGATTTTGAACGCATTTGGGAGTTATCCTTCTCAAATACTTGTGAAATTTGAAACTCATTATTCAAAATAGTTGAGCACTACAAAATTTGCTTTGCTTTTATCCATCATCATGAGCTCTTGTAACAATCTGGGTCCTCTCCCTTTCTGATTATCCCATTCCCTATAGTTCAGTGTGAGAGAAGAGCCCCTGTGTCAAATTTTCTGAGCTCTGTTGAAACACCTGGCTGTGGTGAAAACCCAGCCAGCAGGAAGGTCAAGAAGGCACAGCCATCTTCCTTTCTCATATACCTGCTACCTGGTTCCTTTTGAGCTCAGGGCAATTGAAACTCTTTATAACTTTCCCCAATACCCTATAGGGTTACATTCTTACCATTGGTGCTTATTCAACCATATCTGGGTCCATCCAAGGTGTCTGTGGAGAGGAGCTAATGGTGGGGTTGAAACTCAGGTGCTTTGGCACCCTGACTCTGCTACAAGTCCAAGCTTTGAGGACCTCCCACCTCTCACTGTGCCCACATCCCCAGCTCATTTGCTCTTTGGCACTTGGTGACTACCCATCTCCATCCCCTACCTTAGAATCATATCTATGTAGGATGAAATATCAGTCTTTGGATGTTGTTGGCAAAGTCATTGCTAAAAGGTATGGTACACCAGGAAAATATTTTTTTCAGGGCTCCTATCTATATAAAAATAGAAGTCATCACCACAAACAGTACTTTTCTTTTTTTAAAAAAATATTTTTATTTGTAGATAGACATAATACCTTTATTTTTATTTATTTATTTATTTATTTTGTATGTGGTGCTGAGGATAGAACCCAGTGCTTCACATGTGCTAGGCAAGCACTTTACCACTGAGCCATGACCACAGTCCCCCCATCAGTTCTTTTCTGATAGCTCAATCCCACATAATTTCATGGGGAAATATTACAGTAGCCCAAAGGAATTTGTCACACCACCTTTCTAGAACCTGCACCTGGTGACAAGGCTCCAAGAACTACATGGGTATGATGTTCAGAGTCAATGGGGAACCTGGAAGAACCATGCGAAGAGTGTCTGCCAGGTGCTGAAGAATGTCTGAAGAGTGTCTCTCAAGGGGAACAGAGCGACTCCACACTCCTGACCTAGCATGGGCATGCCCCCCTGAATGTTATCGCTCACCTCACCTATCCCTAGGGGTGAGAGAAGAGCTTAGAACATTTTGCAGAAGAGCATCAGGATGTGGTACCTCCAGGGACCTGAAAGCGGGCCCCATTTGCTGAGATCTCAGGACAGTGTTGCTACTCAAGGACTCCTACCCCAATAGCCATTCTGTTATCCAGACTAGATCATATTCAGTCTCCTCAAGGTTAATCAGGGAATGCAAGCACCTTCTCATCCTTCCCCCCCTTTCTTTTCTCTTAGAATCTCAGAGTTAAGGGGATTCAGAGAGTATTTATTTTGGGAAGTCTAACAAAGATAAAACTTACCTTTCCTTTTGGAACAATGCTGGCTGATCAATGTGAGCATTTTTAAGGATGAAGCAACAATAAAATCAAACACCAAAATGAATTTCCAGTCTCACTTCACTGTTTCTACAATGAATAACAATGGCAGAATGGGAATTCTGGTCTCTTCTTCCTAAGACTCCATTATTCTTTGAAAATATACCATGGAGTATTTCTTAGAAGTAACTGAACCACACTGCATTTACTCCAACAAATGAGCTATCTGCCCTGGACCTGGCAGGAACCTCAGGCAGAGTCACTGTTTTCCCTTCCTTGGGGAGAGCAAGAAAGACCCACTCATGCTGCACAGTGGACACTGGCCATATCGATAAAACCTCCTGATAAAGCATCATCCATGCATGCCAATTAACTGAGAAATGTGTGCAAATCAACTGAGAAGTGCTGACTCACATAAAGGCACTGGGTGGCTTCAAAGAAGGAAGAGGCCATGAGCATTTGTATGAGTAGGACAGATCCTGGGTTCTTTGTGGAGAATTACCAGACAACATGACCAGTCTCTGGAATGTGGGAACTTATTTTCATTTGCCGCAATGCTGCTTTTATGGGATGGATATGTGACAGCAAAAAAATACATTTCATGTGAAATGGGGATCGTTATGATAATACTACCTCATTAAGCGAGAAAACGAATTTTGTCAAGTTTGTCCGATAAAGTAAGTGCTTCTCAGATTTTAATTTGCATATAAATTCCTCAGGGACTTCTTAGAAGTATAGATTCTGATTCAGTTGGTCTGGAGCAGGGTATGAGATTCTGCATTTCCAGCAAGTGCGCAGGTGCTGCTCATGCTGCTGGGCTGGAGACCATACTGAGCACAGACGTCATCAGGCAGCACACAGGACTGGACACTGGTTCACTCTTACACACTCACAATTATATAGGTCTATGTGGTTGTTTGGATCCTAAATGTCACCTAAAGGCCCACGTGGTGGATGTTTGATCCCTGATTAGAGCTGTTTAGGAGATAGTAGAAACTCTAAGAGGTGGGACCTGATTGGAGATCAGGAGAGATGTGTCCTCAAAGAGGATAGTTGGGGCTGGGGATGTGGCTCAAGCGGTAGTGTGCTCGCCTGGCATGCATGCAGCCCGGGTTCGATCCTCAGCACCACATTCAAATAAAGATGTTGTGTCTGCTGAAAACTAAAAAATAAATATTAAAAAATTCTCTGTCTCTGTCACTCTCTTTCTCTCTCTCTCTTTCTCTCTTAAAAAAAAAAAAGAGGATAGTGAGATTCTGGCCCCTTCTCCTCTTTCATCTCTCTCTCCCTTTCTGTTTCCTGACTATGAGTTGAGTGGTCTTCCTCTGTCACATGCTCCTATCATGATGTACTGCCTCACCATAGGAACAAAAACAACAGGGACAACCAATCATGGATAGAACCCTCTAAAAATTGTGAGCCAAAATTACCTTTTTGTCTTAAAAAGTTGAGTACCTTGGGTCATTGTTCATAGTAACAGGAAGCTGACTAATATAGTCTATAAAGAGCATCTGGTTAAGAAAATACACTGAGCACCCCTCATACTGAGATTCCTGTGGAGTCTGCATCTCAAGAGACACACTATCTTAGGAGGTCAGGGCTCAGAAGATACACTGAGACAGGAATCAAGACATTTGAAAATAAACGTTGTATTGATTCTTTGTGATTAGAAATAGACAAACAAAATCCCCCATAAACACAGACTCCTTCCTGGAAAATAGGAAAAGGCCCAGCAAAGGAGACTTATATGTTCTTAACTATTTTCAATGCTTGGCAAAATATTTGAAGCACAATCAATCTGGGTTGCTAAATGCCTAGAGACCTAGGAGACCAAGAAGCTGAATGCCTGCTCTGTCCTCTCTGGTTCTGGCTGCAGTATAAAATTTTGATTCCATGCTGCAGAGAAGGAGGTAGAAGTCAACCAGTGTTTGAATCCCCTTTGCTAGCTTCCAGGAAGCATCATTGCTAACTATGGAGTTACAGGTAGATATATGGGGCTGGGAGATCACAGGGGATGAAGAAGACAGGAGGAGAAGGAAGAATTTGTTGGAGTGAAGATGGGGAGAATGACAGCTGGGATAGGCAAGATGGCCCGGGGAGCCACCAGAAGATTCTGGGCACTTATTTAAAAGGGATTATTTTAAAGGCTACAAAACTATAGTGTGTGTGTGTGTGTGTGTGTACCATGTCTGCCCAGAGTTTCTCCTTATAGTGCAATGTCCTGTAATAAGCCAATAACCCAGAGGTATTATGAACCTGCCCTAAGCATCCAGGCATCTCACATAACATGACTGAAAGCAACAGAAAGCTTATTCTGAATGAGTAGCATAAATGCAGGGGGGAAAATGGGGGGATGGGATGGTTGTTGCCTTCCAAGGAAAGAGCACTTCAAAAAAAGATAAGTTCAATTCATTATATAAGTGAGATTAAGATCTGCAAGGATACAAATAGTGCCATTTATCAGGGGATGTGGGAGGTCAGCCTCTCAGATATAGTATGCATGCTTGGGGGTGGGTGAGCAAACTTGTGGATGCACAGTCACAGAATACAAAGAATATGCAACAGCCACAGTCAGGAACTGCTCCGTCTTACAGTGCAGGAGCAGACAGAGAAACTGGGTGAGAAAGAGAAAGCTGCTTTGCTTGCTTGCGGTCCCTGAGGTTATTGGCAGTCATTTAATTGATACCTGTTATGAGCAAGGTGTTGTGTTGGACACTTTGGGTGGTGGAGAGATGATTTAGGGAAAAGATCCTTCACCTTGGAGGGTGAGCAATCTCATGAATCCAGATCTTGAAGCAGTTTGTGTGTTTCTGTATTAGGCTTAATATTTCAGTTCTTTGTCACTTCTAGATCTCTCACATAAGGTAGAGTAGGTCAGACAGGTGTGATACAGAGGGAATAAATCTAAACATCTGAGAAAAAGAGATCTACCAGGAAGCCCAGGGGACAATCCAGAAGCTTCTTGACCTGCTTCCCCTCTTATGCATCCCAGGGTCCCCTGCCAGGGGCATCTTAGCCATTAGACTTGCATCAGATTCTCCTTCTAATTTCTCAGCCAATTCCCAAGAAGCCTAGATTTGGAAACATGATGGGTCAATGATTTTAACCTTCACATTTTTGGATTAACATTCCTGATAAAATCTATTTTCTTCTGCCTGGAAACTCCTGGGAACAAATTTAGAATGTGGCCTGTCCCCTTACCTGACTATGCACATCATCAAAATAATCATCCTCGCCTTGAGACAAAACTCAACTGGCCTTTCTTTTGAAAATGCCTGAAAGTTGCACCCTCGGTGTCCCCATATTCACTGTCTCTGTATAAATGCTGCATACAGCTGTGGCTTTATCTATGGAAACTGCTCTGTGAGGTTAAATGCCATCTCCTATCACAGCTTTTGCCATGAGACCTGTCAGGAGGTGACTCACAGAGGAACATGCGCTGGAGTGATTGCTATAGAGGAGTGAACAGCAGATGAGATCATGGAGGAGGGCTGAGAGTGTCAGGCGGCATAAAAGACAGGAAAAATTACGGAGAAGGGGAACTCAGAGGAGGAAGAGAGAGGGAGAAGTACGTGGCCAGAAGGAAGCCAGAGGGAATGAAGAGATTGTGGGCACCACAGTTGTCTATTTGGTTCAAATGAGAGAATTTCTAGAAAATAAGAGAATGAATTTCCCTGATGCCCGACAGAAAGGACCCTTATATATGATCCCAGTTGATCTTGAATTTGGAAAGTTGGAACTATATATACAGGCAATTGTGTGCATAATTATTTCTGGCCTGTTAAGCGACAATGAAGCTTTTTTATTCATGTTGGGAAATAGCCTTTGCCTACTGTGTACCAAAGCTAGCCAGCAATCCTAGCTATCAAAAAAACAAAGACTTTGTGCCCACCAAGACCATACTATACTTATAATGACATGAGAATTGGCTGACATGCTGTGTATTTGCTGGAAATCCTGCCATGGAGGTCCGGAGCAAGAAAAGGAAGCACTCAAGGCTATCTGTGCCCACCCACCCCAAAGCTTCTTGCTTATGAGGTGAGTAGGATGAGGCAAGGACTCAGAATTTCCTGAAGGGAAGTGTGCTCAAATCCACCCACTCTGTTTTTTTTTTTTTTCTGTCCAGGATATTGACCAACAGAACATCACCACAAAAATAGCTCTGAGCAGATCAAAAGACCAGCTTTCTTGTCATTGAGCTGGACTAAACTCTGGGCCAGGGATGCAGAGGTGACATGGAGGTTTCTGCCTTTTCCCTTGTGTGCTGATGACAGCTGGGCTTGCACACTGGGACACATGGCTTGGTTACTCAGCCACAGGTTAGAGTGTTAATGAGAGCCATATGGAATGTGGAGGGCAGGATCATAAGGTCTCTGAACTCAGGCAAATGTTGGCCAGGAAGGTGATGGGAAACAGGGGTGTTGTACTTACTTCTAGATAATGGTCTTATTCCATTTTAACTAGATCCAACGGATGTTCAAGAAATTTATTTAATATGTTCTTTAGTTAACCCTTTTCCATGGGGAGACAAAAGAGTGAACAGGTAGAAGGAAGCTGCCTTCTAAAACTGTGAGTGTTTGGAATAGGGTTCTCCCTCCTTCCTAGAGATCTCGTGGCATGATTACCAATCATGACACAAGAGCTCTTATTTTGAAAGTTAAAAACATTGGGACTATGCTTGCATTTGGAATTGGCATCGGGTTTTAGCAGTTGGGACACAGTTGGGCCCACAGAATCTGATTATTATAGTGTTTGCTCCATACCATGTAGTTGTCATCCCGTTGTCTGAAATGCAAGCACCCTGAGCAGAAATGACATTTTCCACTACTTTGAAGTTCTTAGGGCATCTAGTGTGGGCTAAATATACAGCATATGTTCACATTATACCTAGTGGCTAGAGGTCAGGAATCTCTGTATCTGCACAAAAATCCCCTCTCTTCTTCTTGTTATTTTGACCTGTATTTTTCTCCTCTGAACATTGAAAGAACTCCCAATACTTTAGCTCTCCTTAGAACCCTTGGCAGTAAGCAGTTCTTCCCCCCACCCTTAATTAAGCCAGGGAGTGTGGACAGCAGTGCCAAGCATCTTCGCCTGCTCCTGGCTTCCAGATCCACTCTTTCCTTCACTGCATTGGAGTTAATGAAAAGTGTGATAAACCCACTATTCCATTTTCTCTTAATTAATACAAGCAATTGAATTGTGCTAAAGTCATTTTGGTTTGGAGACTCAGCCTCTGGGTCAATGTCTCACTTGCTGGCTGTGACAAAAGCACTTTGTCTTGGGCTCAGACAACCCTTCTCAGGCTGTCGCCGCCAGGATCTTCCCTGGGGGAGGGGTGGCCTGCCCCATCCAGGGCATTCTTGCTGGCTGCCATCCCTGAGGCTGACAGTAAGTTGGCTAACGATAGGATCAACGTGTTCCCGTGAAAGTTCGTTGAGCTTTGAGTAAGGGAAGAAGTACAGCAATAAAGCTCCTGGTAGCTGGGGGCACAGAGAAATTCCCTGGCAGTGGTGAGTTTCTGAAGTCCTTCCCTCTATGAATGGGTGAGAGTGATGGAAGTGTTTCCATCCCCTCTCTTCTGATTGGGGATAACTGAGAATGATACAGGAAGAGAAGGCATCAAGTGACTTATCTGGTTTAACTGGCCCCAAAGATAAAGACAGAGGAAGTAGAGAGTTTTGCCAGGTTGGTGGACAGGAGGAGGCAATGCCAAGGATGGCACCCCCCACATAATCAGGTCTAGTGTTTTCTGCCCTTGCCAGTCCCCAGCACTAAGAGCCCCAAATATAACCACCAACAACATAAAGACAAGAGTAGCTTCTTTCAAAACTACAGTGGATGCTTAGACAGACTGTGTTTGTATTCTGTTCTGAGATGGTATCATTATGTGTAGAAGAATTAGGACGAAACTAGATTCTAGGACTTTTGGCCCATTGGGGGTGGTCCTGAATGAGTGACTCCAAAGGATGCAGCACATTCCTTTCGAATGAAAGTGCAGAGCATGTGCCAGACAGAGAAAGTGAGATTTGGACACACATATACACACACAGAATGAAAATGAGGAGGGTGAGAACTGAAGCTTAAATCCATTTGATTAACAGAGTAATGTACTTGAGTTAAAAATAAAGGAGCTAGCTTTTACATTCTAAAATATATTTTAATATAAACAACACAAACAGTTCAGATCAAAACAATATAGAGGGAAAAGGGAAAAAAGACACCATTTTTAAATAGCAGAGTCTAAATAGCTAAGTTATTGACAAAATGTTTAAGGATATTTGAAAACCTTTTGTTTTACAGGTTTTTTTATTATTATTACTATTTTATTTGCCCTCTGAACCAACAGAGTTATTTCAGTATTGACAACTAGAGGCAAAAAGAGTTTTGAGCAGTAAGGCTACTGCATTTATAAAACAAAAACAAAACAAAATAAAACTCAATAATTGAAAAACAACAAAAAGACCTGATGAAGGCATTGAATGAAATACTGATGCTGTTATCTGTATAAATCTTAAGAGTGGTGGACTCAGTCTTACTTGAAGAAGCCTAAGCAGGCATTGTCAGGCACCCAGGCCTAGTTTCTTGAAGAAAGCAATATTCTGGAGGAACAAAAATGTATTGAGCCACAGTGTTACTATTTAATCCAAGAATTGCATGAGAGCACTACATTTTTTGATACTTGAGGCAGAACCCAAGGACACTTTACCACTCAGCTACAACTCCAGTGTTTTTATATACTTTTTTTTATTTTGGGACAGGGTCTAAATTGCTGAGGGCCTTGCTCAGCTACTGAGGCTAGCCTAGAAATTGTGATCCTCCTATTTCAACCTTGTCAGTTGCTGGAATTACAGGCTGTGCCATGGAGGTGGGCTTACCTGAGGGCACTTTGCAAAAGTGAGTTCTTGATCCCACAGTAGACCTAAAGAGTCTTAGTCTGCCAGGGTTAGGTGTATATGAACTCTAAGTATTTATAATAATACACCAATCTCAGTGTCAATGCTTTAGCTTTTGTAAGCTTTGGGAAGCATTAAAACACCTACTGAATCTGACTCACTTTCCATGGAGATTTATTTATAGTCCTGCACCACATAATGATGTTTTAATCAACAATGGACTATATACATACAACCATGGTTCTATATAATTTTAAGGAGGTGCAAAATCCCTATCCCTAGTGACATGTTCCCTGTCATAGTGCAATGTATGACATGTTTGTGGTTAAGCTGATGTTCACAAACCTACTGCGCTGCCAGTGGCATAAAAGTATAGCATGCACAATTATGTTCAGTGCATCATACTTGATAATGGCAATAAAAAACTACATCGCTATGCTGATTTATGTGCATACCGTACTGTATTTCTATTGTTATTTCAGCATGTATATCTACTTATAAAAAAACGGTTGACTGTGCATCAGTGTGTCCTGCTTTGCCAGCATCCTCTTCATACACTTGAGGTGAACCACATATCTGCATTGCATCCAAAAGCCACTAAGTACATTCTCTGAAGTTTATACAATGAAATCATGTAATCATGCACTTAATTAGAACATAGCATTGCTCACACACAGCATTTAGGAACATGTGCATGTTTTTATTTTGACACCAATGACACATTTGTTGTTTTATAGTATGGATATCCTGGGACACCACTTTGACAACTGCTTTCCCAGCACATTTATTAACAGTCGTCTTCATCTCTTAAGGGTACACTGGCTGTATGATAAATTGGGCAGCTATGGTCCTACAGCCTGTGGAAATTCTGCCATCTGGCCCTGGGTGTTGCTTGTTGCCAGAACCTATGCTTTTTAATCTAATTAGAGGCAGTGGTTTACCTCCAAGTATGCTTTGGACCTTTATAGGCAGTACTGTCCTAGAGTGGTCAAGAAAGATCCTCTGTGTATGTATTCACTATAAGCCTGTAGGCCATTGGGAAGAGAGATAATAACAGGTGCCTGGAACCAGAGCCAACCAGAGAGGGCTGCAGTGCTGACGCAGGGTGGAAACCCAGCTAGGGTTCAAGGGATCCTGGCCCCAATCCCAGGCAGAGCAGATACCAGATCTATAGCTTTCTGAAATGGTTTGGATGCCCAAACTCCCAAAAGAAACAGCCCTGGGGTGTTCCCAAGCTATTGAAGAAAATGCCTTTCTATGAAAAAGCATGGCCCAGTTTTTGAAGATAGGCCTGGACTCAGCCTCATTCTTCTTGTTTCCTCCCTTTCTTTCCCTTTCTTTGATTTTCTCTCTTATCTTAGTTCTCTATTATCTCCCAATAGAACAGCCGCATGACAATGATGTTAATTATCAGTGTTCATTAATATTTTTGAAATGCTTGTATTAGCTTCCAGGCAAAATACCCACTGGCCCAGCCCAATTGGCATGCAGGCAACAGCCAGAGACATTCTGCACACTTCATGGAGCATAAAGGTCTGGGCTCTGAAGCATCACAGGGAGATAGCATTGCTCACTCACTCAGCTCTAGCAGCCAGCTGAGAGGAAAGGATTAGGAGCTGTGCATTCAGAGGGCACAGACTCTGCTCTTGGAGGCAAGGGTGCCCCATTGGAAACTTTCTTGTCAAGGGCAATTCCCATCTGTACCTTGGACTATTCTGGGTAACTCGATATCCCCTTTGCATGTAATTTGAACTAAGATTAAGCGGACCTCTCTCTAGAAACTTCCTTTTTCCTGGCCTCTCCTAGCCTGGTCACGTTAGAAATGACTTCATACACATGACTTTCTACAACTCCATGTCAGTAGAAGGAACAATGAATAAAACCACTGAATTAGAGATCAAAACACCTGGATATAATCTTAGTTTTGTTCTAACACAGTATGTGATTTTCAATCAGTAATTTTTAGCAACCCCAACCTCAATTATTATATTTTCTATCAAATACAAAAAGTATATCAGGTTAGGTCACTATCAGTTTCACTGTTTTACAATCTTTGATAACCTAGCAATGTGGTCCCATGTCCAAGAATCTTAAATAATTCCTTAAGGTTTTGAAATCTGAAGATCATGGGGTCGATGGACAGAATTCCAGCTCAGCAGCTTCGGCTGCAGAACCTATCAGGTACTGTAAGGCCCCTGTAGTCAGGAAAAGATGGTGCAGAACTGCCCTAGGTTGCCCCCCACTTTATCTGGTGTCTTGACAACTCAGGCAAAAAAATAGAGACACCATGTCAATTTTAAGGTAGCTCTCATCTGTCACTGTGCTATAGCTGTTTGGTGATAGGGAGGAAAGAGAGGTTTTGACAATTATGAAGGACTGTGTGTGTCTGAGGGTAATGTCTTGTGTTAATGGGGGAAATTAATTCTTTCCTTTCCTTTCCAAGTCTCCTATTCATGCAGATTTTGACAAGTAGCTGTTCTTTATTCCCTCTTCTTGATGGGTGGATTGGAGTAATGTCTTGTAGGTGTAACTAATCATCCACTTACATGATTTCAGGCCCATTTTCATGGGTTCGAGGGTACACTCGAAATGCAGGAAAATGATGCTTTTCTATGATTTCTGCCCTCCTCTTCCTTCGCTAAAATTATCTCTTCATAGTTTTGCATGGCTTACTTTGATAATCCTTCCAACTAGAGAACAAATATTGAGAGATGAGGAAAAGGGCATCTGAGGTAATGAAGATGCTGGGTACTACATAAATCATCCAGTTCATGTTCACCGTCAGAACTCGTCCATGGATACACCAGATGAGAACCAAGTGCTGAGGGAACAAATGGAAGGCAATGAATGTAAGGTTCTGGTCTTCCCTTTCATGAAACCAGCCAGGACCCCAGAGCACTTTATTTCACCTAGCCGCAGTCTCCTAATATAGAGGTGATCTGTCTATCTTATGATACGGATCCTTCAGCCACTGTTCTTTATTAATTCTGTCCACGATGGTCCTTCAGATCCAGTATGCAGGGTTTCTATAGCTGTCATCAAATAGCACCCGGCATTTATGTGGAGATGAACTTGTGGAGAGTGAAGTGTGAAGGTGTGGATTTTTTTTTTTTTCAATCTTGTTTCTGCCCTAGGTACTTGGACTGGCTCTGGTTTTGGATGGTGGAGCTGCCGAGCACACTGTAATGTGATGGCTCAGACAAGGGCTCACCAGCCTCTACAGCTCCACTCCCCAGGCCCCGTGTAGAAATCCACCTGCCTCTGCTGGATTTTCTTGTACTTAGTGGTCACTCCCCCTAGGTCTCTATTCATATTAACATCTTTCCTTAGAAAAAATGAAGAATCCCATAGACAACTGGACATCTTTCCCACTAGCTCCAGTTCTTAGGTTGGGTTTTATGGCCTTGGAAAGCATGAAGCCTCCATCTTGCTGGCAGATGATGTTATTCTGTATGAGAGAGACAAGGAACATTGGAAGGGTGACTAGTCTCCAACACAACAAACCTGGACTGCAATATCCTCCATCAAGATGTGTGGGTGGAAAGGGTTGGTGTTTACCAAACCATACAGAGCAGCTGCTGGGAGCCTCTTATCTGTTGATACATGAAGAATTAAGGCTTCCAATGAAGGAGACTTTTGAAGGGAATAAGCCATGATGTGGCCTTGAGTTTACTTTTCTTTTATCAACTCTAAAGTTTTTTTTCAATTATAGAATATTGCATGTTGATAGCAAATCATGGAATTAATGCAAATGACATTTGATATATATTTCTTTCTATATATTATACATGCATACAGAGACAGATGTACGTGTGGCCTATACAAGTAAAGTAGGGAAACATTCAACAGAGCAAGGGAAATTACAGCCGTTCTTTTACAACTTTCTCATTTAGAAAATAGCATTGTACTAGATTGGGGAACAATCTCTGTTCACAATTGGATAAGTTATTTAGCTACCCTAGTCTCCTATCCTATCAAAGATGAATACAAAGAGGTCAGTCTAGATGATTTCTAAAATGTGTTATTAGCTCTAATTTCTGTTAGTCAGTAGCTGGTTGAAAAATAATATATATATTTCTTCTAACCATTGACACAATGGTGTGTGTGTGTGTGTGTGTGTGTGTGTGTGTGTGTATACAGAAACTAAGGACTGCATTTCACCTGGAATCTCATAAGAACAACCAAAGAGATAAAAAAAAAAAAAAAAAAAAAAAACTCCAAAAGGTTGGAGCTTAGCAAATCAGAAGGCAATTCATCTTGAGAAGAAAACAAGAGATATTTACATTATTAAATCACAATTACAAAGCAAATCAGCTGCAGAAAAGAAGAGATCATTTCCATCAATTATTACTGAACTGAACATAATTTTTCAATCACCAGCAGATTGTAAATGGGAGCTACAGCTCATCCAAGAACTCTTCTATTATAGGAGTTATTAATCAGGTATTAACTTTGTCGAATTAGCAAGGACACTGACGAGATGGTGAGGGAAGCAGGATACAGGGAGGACAGGAGGAGGCAGCCAGGTTAATTCCTGAGACAGGCACAGAACACTCTAGAAGACCAGGGGTCAGATACCTATACAACTAGTCCTGCTGATGTGTTGAAGAAAGCACTTAGCTCTTGTGTTTACATTCCCAAAGAGTCAATGCATGACCAGGTACGTATAAATAAGTAATGCATAATTTACTGGCTATTTGGCTGTGTCATTTGGAGCACTGCAATGCTGACCGTATGCACTGAGGCCTTTCTGAGTACTCTGAATCTGGTGTTTAGCTCTGACTGCTGCTTTTGTTGTGGGTTCTCCATTAAGTCCCTGATAGTCTGGGTGCTTCAGACTTGTTGGAACATGTGGGCCATCTGCTAATCTCTTGTAGGTTGGTGGAAATCTTTCTGTACACACCTTCAATGTTCTGAGGTTACAAAAATGACTCTTTACAAGTCTTGGTAAAAAAAAAATTCTATGAATTAAATGACTTTCCAGGTTCTTTAGGCCCCCTGCTTTCTATCTTCCACTATCTTAACCATTTTTTCAAACTTGAGCCCCTTATATTTCTATGCCATACTGAATAGCCTCTAATTCCCCTAAACTGCTTTGCTCATTCTCTGGATCCAGTCCCTCTCTTCTTCTATAACAAGACAGGCTAATCTGCTATGAAACTCATTTGTGTTTTGTTCTCAGAGCTGTAGAAAACTGGAAGGAAAGGGAGGCGTGAGCTCTCCCCCATCCCAACAGGTGCAAGGCTGGCTTTGTGTATTCTCCTTGCTGAGCTCCTTGCCTCCGGGTTGTTAATGACTTTCATGTCATGGGGTCTAAGGCAGTTGCTAGGCACCCAGATTCTTACCACCCAGGCTTTTGTTTCAAAGAAACAAGCAAACAAAGAATCTGGGCTCATGGAGATGGATATGGGACAGGCTGGGAGAGGATGGACAGTCTGGGCATGGGGTTCTAGAGGTGACACCTTAGGTGGCCAAGTACCTGTGTACTTCCTGTGCAAATCACCAGAAAGTGACAGCTCCTGAGGCTGTGTGACAATGAGCCTAGATCTAGAAGCCATGATCAATTTGCCCACCCATCCCTCCCCCCTTTTTTTCTCTTTCTCCCTCTATCCCTGCCTTGTTCTTTTATTCAACAAACACTTTTTGAGCTCAAAAAATAAACCCATTACTAGTCACTAAAACAAAATTGAGAATTTTTTAAGCATTCTGTGTATTTTAACAAGGGAAGATAGTCTTCCCAAACCTGCCTTAGATTTATCACCAGCCAGAGGGATAGGGCCTGAAGAATTTAACTAGAAATTTATAAAATAGAAGTCATATGTGTTTTTTATATGCATGCTCCCCTGCTTCTTGATCCCCAGGAAACACTCAGCCTTAAGACTTCCACTGGGGTGTCACCTCCTCAGGAAAGTCTGCTATTTGGAGATTTCCTTTTTGATCTTCCTAGCACCGTTCTCCCCCGTTTCATCTGCTTTTTTCTCCTGGGCATCTGACTTCCATGAGGTACTCCAACTGACTCCCTTGCCTTTGGATTCTAGGTGGCATGTCCAGTGGGACACTCAGCAGTTGATCAAAGGAAGGAAATAGGGAGCTCAGATGTATTCACCTCTGAGGCCTGTGTCACCTCACCAAAACAGACAGTCCCTCTCAAGTCCACTCCTCAATGCAAATTTTCCCTTTTGCTTTCAGTAACTGCCTCACTTGCACCGTTAACTCAGGGCCTTCAGTAGCCCTGCTGTTATGAATCAGGAAGCCTGGAGTATGGTTTATTCATACCTCCTAAATAATCCCCTCATTAAACCTGGCTAGTGTTATTCAGGGTGTAACCTGCCACGGGTTTCCTGCTAGGTCTTGAAGGACACACCTTCCTTGACCTTAAGGTCTTTGTCTGATGTCCCTATTCCAGACTACCATAAAGCCTGCATTTATGATTACACTAGTCACCTTAGAGTCGTGATTTTCAGCTTTGTGATTCTACCCCCAGGGGTCACTTGTTAGTATTTGGGGACATTTTGGTCACCATAACTGGTTATAATTGGGGTCAGGGAGATATGCTCCTAGGTCAAGGAGACAGAGGTCCAGGGATGCTGCCAATGGTCCCACAGTGTGCAGGGGACACCCACGAAAAGGAAAAGTCTGGCTCCTATTGTCACCAGTGCTGAGGTTGAGAAACCTACAATGAGTATGGAGACACCTGTTTAATCACCTACATCTCCCACTACAGGGACAGAGATTCTGTAAATTCCAGGATCATCTATCTCATTTCCAGTGCCTAATGCAATTCCTGACATGTGGTATGGCCTCACAAAAGATTTGATGAAAAATATGAAAAGTAAATATTCACTAATGAAACCCAGTCCTAGTCTTGCATCATCTAGTGCTCTGAGAAAAAGACTGATTGTTCATAAATAAACATAAACCTAGCAAAAACTAGCCTCCCCCTATGCATGGTGTTTAAACCCCTCATCAGGGTTTCAAGGAAAGAGTATATGCTATACAGATGGGAGGGATGGGACAAAGCAACATCACTCAGTATGTGAAATAAATGGCATTCAAAGCAGACTTACAACATTCTCATTTCAACAGCAGATCTGGGATGCATAATAGGCAAGAAGGGGCACAGAATGAATAAGGTAGTGGTTGCAGAAATTGTAGAAATAATATTGTAGGTAATTTTATCATTTTTACTAAATTTCAGAGAAAAAATACTGATGATTCTTGGTTAGTGAATTCTGGTTCCAGAAGAAAATTATTTCCTTTTAAATAACCCCAGGGAAATTACAGCCATGAACCAACAGCTCTACCCAGGTTTTGCCTTCTCAGGACAGTTTCTCACTTTCACATGATCATCAAGAGAAGAGTCATACTCTGCATAAAGACATGCTAGGCAACATAGTTTCTTTTCAGTTTAAGATACTGGGACTGGCTAAGTGTGTTGACATTCACCTGCATCCCAGTGACTCAGGGGACAGAAACAGGAGGGTCACAAGTTCCAGGTGATATAGTTTGGATGTGAGGTATACCTCACATATGTGTGAGAAATGCAAGAAAGTTTAGAGGAGAAATAATTGGGTTATGAGAGCCTTGATCTAATCTGTGAATTAATCCCGTGATAGGGATTAACTGAGTGATAATTCAAGGTGGGTAGGGTGTGGCTGGAGGAGATAGGTCATTGGGGGTATGGCTTTGGAGCATGTATTTTATATCTGGCAAGGGGAGCCTCTGCTCTGCTTCCTAATCATCATGTGAGCTGTTTCCCTCTGCAATACTCTTCCACTATAACATCTTGCCTCATCTTGAGCACCAAGAACTGAGGTCTGCTGTCCATGGACTGAAACCTCTGAAACCTTGAGCCCCCACATAATAATAATCTCCTCTATAATTGTGCTGATCAGGTTTTTCAGTCACAAGTGGCAATAAATCTGACTAATACAACAGAGCATCCTCAGTAGCTTTTTGAGACCCTGTCTCAAAATTTAAAATTAAAACAACAAAAAAAAATTACAAAGGGGTTAGGACTGTAGCTCAGTGATAGAGTGCCCCTGGGTTCAATTCTTACTACCATAGATAAATACATAAAAGACATCACAACTGCATCATTCAATGAATGTTTATTGAATTGGATCTTCCAAAGCACATTGTTTTATAAGTAGTCTCATTTATATGGTCTATGATTTGAAGACTCCAAATGATGAGAGAGTCACCTTTTATGTCTATTTATTTATATATGAGTGCAACTTCTTCCAGAGTCTATGAGAAATAAAGTTTAAGTAAATGAGCATTTGCATTCAAGTCCTAGGAGAACCCAGCAACAGGAAAGCTAATCTTAAAAGTTCATGATGGGAGGAGGATTTGAAAGGGCAAGGACAAATGCTCCGTGAGCCAGAGTCCACCTTTCCAAGGTGAAGCTTCAGTGAACTGATATCTAATCAGGAGGCACCAAGTACCTCGTTATCCTGCCCTCCACTGTTGGGATGCACCGCTGCCTCTTCCATACGCTGTTCATAATGATAGCCCCTCTGAGGACTTCAGGGTGAGTACCGAAAGCAGATGATACGAGGGAACCAGCACCAGGGGCATGTGGGGGACTTGGCACTAGTTCAATTGCTGGAATCAAATAGAGTTTGTGACTTCCTATAACTGATTAAATGGCATCTATTGCAGAGAAGTGAGGGGCTGCTTTCAGATATAATCAAGTCAGCTCTATAGGAAATAGGATGGACTGACTTGTAGGAAATCCATGCCAGCATATAAATTGCTTCATGACTGTAGGGACATATAATATCTGCACATAGCCAGTATGCACACCACCTAGAAATGGTGTGATTTTCAGTCTAAAATGTCAATTTATTTTTTTCCACTAGGATTTAATAATCATGCACTGACCCTGGACTGAATAAACATGCCCAGGGCCCTGACAGTATAACATTTGACTCACCCTTTTCCTGGGAGACATTTGTAATTTTATGAACAGAGTGTAACACCATTATAATAGAATGTATCACATAAACTTAGATATATTACAGGTCAAACTCTATCTCCTAAAATGTAACAGCTACTTTCTTAAATGGCCTGATCTAAATCCTAAGCTCCCAATGCTGGCATTGTAAAAGAGTTTAATAGGATTTGTCTAAATAATCTCTGCTTAATTGTATACTCCTTAAATTCAGCACAGGATGACAACATTCCCTTACCTTGCCAATATTCACACAATACATCATACACCATCGGATGGATGATTCAGAGAAATCACATGGTTTGTTAGCTAGAAAAGTAGCCTATAGTATTCACTGAGCTGAGATAACCTACCTGCTACAGGTGAGTGGGGGTGTTAACTCAAGAGTCACTTTATGCTCACAGGGGAATGCCTTCACTATTAATGATTATATCCTATACATTTCTCATTTTTGGTATTGCTCTTAATATAACTGTCATCATCCTCATGAACAGAAATCTACCAAGGGGCTTGGGAGGGCCATGGTAGCATAAGTGGAACACATCAGCTGCTTTCCTTGCTAGCTGAAAAGCAGAAGAATTTCTAAATCCTTTAGTGTCAGAGAACTTGAATCCCTGAACTTTTCATTGATATTTCAGTCAAGCCCAAGAGAATTTTTTTTTTCATTCTGGGGGTAGTCTTATTCTTCAGTCACCCAAACATTTGAGAGAAGTAACTGCAAGACAAGAGAAGGAATGGATGGTTGCTTGAAAGTAATAACTATTTCTAATTGTGTAACAAAAACTGGAACAGATATCCCCTTTAGCAAAGGTTAAATTTTCAGATCTATCCATGACAAAAAAAAAAAAAAAAAAAAAAACCCTAGAGCTGCCACCCAGGAGACTTGATTATATATCCTGTCTTGCTAGAGAGAGTCCTTGTTTACATCTGTTGTTCTGTTGAGATTATGAATGCTACTACTTTCATTTCAAAATAGTGTCAGTTTAGATAGTACATTATGTAGTCACCCTTCATTCAAATCACTGCAAACTCAAAGAAGTTCTCTTTTGGAGAGTTACACATTCTAAGTCAATTTGATATTGATGGCGTACAAATTTACATAACACCTCCTTTGTCAAATTAATTACTAATTCATTAATCCTACATAAGAAAGATTCCCTATGATACACCTAATCTCTATCCCCATGAATCTCACATTTTAGTTGGGGAAGAACAGTCAGCTGTTAACATAATAGCTGATATGGGTAAGTGGTTAGTGACTGTACCAAACTTAAGTACTAGAATCCCCTGTCTGTGTCACTGATATCCTATATTAAAGATTCATTAAGTTATAAAAAGAAGGTGCTTTATTTGGATTGGGATATGGGAGTACAAGCCTAGGATTTTATTATCTAGTGTTTGCTATTGTTATGGTTTTAATGTAGTATCCCCTAAAAGCTCATGTGTGAGACAATCCAAGAAAGTTTAGAGGTGGAATGATAGGGATATGCAAGTCTTAACCTAGTCGGTACATTAATCCCCTGATAAAAATTAACTGTGTGCTAACTATAGGCAGGTAAGGTGAGACTGAAGAGGTAGGCTGATGAGGGTATGGCCTTGGGGTTTATACTTTACCCATGCTGAGAAGAGCTCTCTCTTTGCTTCCCAGTGCCATGTTCTGAGGTACTTTCCTTCTCCACACCTTTCCATCATGACGTCCTACCTGCCCCGGGCCCAGAAATATGGAGTATATGGGCTAAGCCCTCTGAAACTATGAGCCCCAAATAAACTTTTTATTCTTTAAAATTATTCTTATTCCATATTTTGTTCACAGCAGTGAAAAATCCAACTAAAACAGCTATCTCATCCTCATAGCCATTCATATCCTTCCCAATACATTTTCTCTGTTCCTCAGAGAGGCACCTATGCAGGTTGAGAGGAGCCCTGAAAATTGAGGCTTTTGTTGAACTTCAGTTAAAGATAAACATTTTCCCCATTGTTAAGGAGAGCACAGTGAAACAGAAGAAACAATACATAAACATATGAAACTTTAAATAATAATGAAAATTTAAGTAGCAAGTCAGAACAAAAGAAAAGATGTCCAAGGCTTTGTGAATTAAACAGCTAATAATTTTCATAATTGCCAGAGGAATTTTAAGGCAAGAGAGGTCACACGGGGCAGGGGATTCTAAAACTTATTTTTAGTTAATTATTTTATGGTTTAAAGATTTTAATTGGAAGAAAACTCCATATAAATAGTCTAATACCCACATGATGTGTCTTGTTCATTTCCACCTACACTGTTGTCAGGAGCAATAGAAAGTAGTTGAAAGTACTTTGTCTTCTAGGTTAGTCCAAAACCACCACATTATTCATCCATTCATTCAACAAATGATAAATGATTCCCCTTGTTTTCATGGACAGGTAGGTGAGAGTGGGGGACCTACTTACTCCCATCAAGAAGCATCACATGTGGGAGCTAGAACAATAGTTAGCATGTAAAGGGTATTGGATCTGTCAGAGAATAGTTATCAAATACATTTGTGGTATTATTGTTGTATTGTTCAACATAGTCTGGTTGAAATTATCTAAAGGTTTACACAATACTTTTTTATAATACTCTATTTTTACAATTCCCTGGTTAAAGAAAAGCTTATTAATCATGATCATTAATCCAACAATGCCTGAGTTAAGCAGCAGGAATACAGATACTCAAGATAATCTCTCCCTCCAGGGAGCTGGCAGTCTCCCGGTTTCAAAGATGATTACAAAAGAGTGTGATAAGTACATTAAAGAGTGAAGCAGTGGAGTCACAGAGCAGACAGAGAGCAGAGCACTGGACTGGAATGGATGGTTTCCAGGGAAAGCTGAGCCTAGAGCTAGACCTGGAGAGGGAAGAGAAACTAGCAAAGCCAAGAAGTTTTGGAAGGGCATTCCAGGCAGAAGAGTGTTGGATTCCCAATTGACAATCAGGAGGAAGTCACTTTGGTCTGAAAGCATGAAGGGAACCCTGAGGCCAGCAAAACAGGTAGGGCCAGTCATGAATAACTATTATGGTTTGGATGTAAGGTGACTCCCAAATGGTAATGTGGAAGATAATGCAATGTCACTCAGAGGTGAAATGATTGGGTTATGAGAGTCTTAACCTAATCAGTGAATTTCTCCATTGATGGGATTGACTGAGTGGAATTGAAGGTGGATACTATGTGGCTGTATATATTTTGTATCTGATGAGTGGCTTCTCTCTCTCTGCTTCCTGATCACCATATGAGCTGCTTCTTTCCACCATGGTGTTCTGTTCACCTTGAGCCCTAAGGAATGAAGCCACCTGTCTGTGGACTGAAATCTCTGAAACTATGAGCCCTCACATGAACTTTTCCTCCTCTAAGATTATTCTTGTTAGGTCTTTTAGTCATAGTAATGAAAAACCGGATTTTGAATACTCTCTGAAGGAATGGCTGCTTCCAATGTGCTACAAGATCAGTAAGACAAGGTGTATGAAATGCATCATCTGTTTAAAAAGGTATGCAGTTTATGTATTGAAGTTTTGGTATCAAGTGTGGAAGTTTTGGTAGCAAGCCTGTGGTGCTACAGGGAGGAAATGGAAACTTAAGAGGTGAGGGCTAGTTGGAAGGAGGTATCACTGGAGGCATCCCAGAAAGGGATATTGGGACCCCAGGCCCTTCCTATCTCTCGTTTTGCTTCCTGGACACCATACAGTGAGCATCCTACTCTGCACATGCTCCCACCATGATGTACTGCGCCACTGCAGGCCCCAAGGCAATGGGACAAAGCAACCTGCAACTGAAACCTTTGAAATCTTAAGTCAAAATAAATCTTTCCTTTTTAAATTTGATTATCTCAGGTATTTTGCCACAGGAATCAAAAGCTAACAGTTTACAATACAGTTATTGAGTGAGACTACAAACATACACATCCATGCTAAAACAGAAGTGGGATTAATGATAAAATAATTTATCCTTTCAAAATATTTATTGAATGCCTACTCCATTCCAGGAACTGATTAATTACTGACAATACTGTAGTTAATGGTACAAAAATCATGTCTTTCTAATTGAGGGTCTGACAGTATGCATATAATGATATATAAATATAATACTAGACAGTAATAAAGACTATGGAGAAATGCTGAAACAATAATGATAAAACCAACTAAAACGAATTGAGTAATTAGTACATTCTAAGCCTGTGACAAGAATTTTCTTGTTTCACTCTCTATGGTGAAGGCTGTTGTATGTGGCCCAGATCCCCACTTGCAGACTAAAATACTCATTCCCTAGCTGCCTGCAGTACTGCCCAATCTCACTGTCTCAGGGGATTGTGGAAGTAGGCTGCATCATACAATGTCATTTTCCAGTCAGTGAATGATTCCATTTGACTAGTATTTAACATCTACTTTGTGCCAATCACAGTTCTATGCACAAGGGAACAGCAACGAACAGGGCAGGCAAAGTGTCTGCCCTAGAAAAGCTTGGAATCCTGGTAGGCAAGCTGGTCAAGAAACCAATATTATCTAGTCTGTCAGTGTTAAGTGGTGCAGTAAAATAAAACAAAGGGAGCTGCAGTTG
Organism: Callospermophilus lateralis; assembly: GCF_048772815.1. Classification (NCBI taxonomy): domain Eukaryota; kingdom Metazoa; phylum Chordata; class Mammalia; order Rodentia; family Sciuridae; genus Callospermophilus; species Callospermophilus lateralis. Next base: position 95,298,388 of record NC_135306.1, on the reverse strand, counting down.
CTTGAGAACTATGGGGATGTCCAGTCTTTCTAGGTGGCTAGAGAAGCCCTCATTGATAAGCTGATATTTCCACAGAGACCTAAAGGGAATGAGGAAATGAGATATTAGGATATGTGGGTGGTAGGGGAGGTAAAGATATTTAAGCAGAAAAATAGGAATGATATACAATCTGTGCACAAAAGAGCATGCATGGTAGTAGAATATCCAGGTCCACACTGAGATCTGACTTATCCTCAAATAAGAATGAAAGTTTCATAAATCTGGTTATGTTCCACTCCCTTCTCCAGGCCAGCTGCAGTATAGCACTCCCAACCAGGAGGTAGAAAATGTGGATTCCAATCTTGACTGCAATTTAGTTATGTCTAGGAGCAAGGTAAGAATGGTAATTTCTTTTCCACTTGCCTTAGATGGTAAAGTTCTGATGAGTAAAAAATATACAGGGAATAAGAATAAATCTACCACTGTAATGCAAATGTTATTAAATATTTTGTTTTAAGGACCCACTGACATCTTAAAACATTGTTGAGGACACCTAAGAACACAATATTTACCAAATTAGAAATGCAACTGAAAATTAAAATATTTGTATAATAATTCATTAAAATAATAACTACTTATTACCATAAATGTATACTTCTATGCAAAATAAATATTTTCCAAAACAAAATTTGACGAGAAGAATTTTTACATTTTGGCAAATATCTTCACTATCTAAGTTAGATTCCTATACCTCATATTGAATACTTTAGTACTCAGGTTTTTATTCTTGTTCAAATATATGGAGAAAAAGTGGCCTTACACACAGATGTAATTAGATAAGAAAACTTCTTAATAGCATTTTCAGATAATTGTGGCTTTTCTTCTTTGATATACACCCAAACTCAGCCACTAGTAGTTTCCTGAAGTTTAGTCTCAATGTAGAATCTGAAACCATATCAATGATGATTTTGTATTCTGTTACTTTAAAATTCACTGGTCTGAACCTCCCGGTGCAGATGGTTACCATTTTTTCCACTGAGGACCTGAGGAGAACAAAAAAGGAGAGGACAACAAGAGCATCTGCTGGTTTGTCCTGACTGACTAATCTGGGATATTGATCTATTTCTGCAGTATTACTCAGACTTACATAGCTGAATCTTCTCATCAAGGATAAGATGTATGAGGCTGATACTAGTGTAACATAGTACATTGTTTTAGACTAAACTGTGTTTTTTTTTTTTAATAAGTAGGAATATACTCTAAAATAGTGATAGGAAAAATTGTATGGTAACTACTTAACAAAATCCATAGTTGTTTCTTATCATTTTCAGGTATTATATACTGTACACAATTGTAAGTGCTACACTTTCACATAACCAGCAGTGCAGAAGGTTGCTTACACCAGCATCACCAGAAACATAATGCTTTGTGCTAAAACTTTATGATGGCTACCATGTTACTAGGTGATAGGAAATTTTCAGTTCCATTGTAATTTTATAGAATCGTTGTCATAATATTGAGTTCATCATTGTGTATCATAAATATATAAAATGTAAATATTATGCCATGTGTGTATACATACATTTATAAACAGACATGTATCATTATAGATCCTATTTCTCTTGAAGACCTTGAGTCATAGAAAGTTCGTCTTTTGCTCCACACATCATTTTGGAATAGTAACACTAATTATTAGAGCATCTTTATTCACTGAGATAAGCAGATCTTACAAATGGTAATATACTTCACTGTGCAATTTTTAAAAATTGGATCTTCTAGTATCATATGCAACCATACCATTAAAGTCTTTAGGCACTGAGAACCTGTCGAATTCATGCAAACAAATAAAGGTTTCCAAAATTTAATTTTAGCTCAAATTCCATTTTGGGCAATGAATGCTGTCAGTTGTTTTCCTCAAAGTGACAAGCCCTCATCATTCACTTTCAAGAAAATATTTGCCAAATTTAAGTGCAAATAACCATAATTTATTTATCAGTTGTTCTTTTCAACAAGTATGCAATCCTTGGCAAAAATAAAGTGGTTACTACAGCTGGCAACTCATACAATATAAATGATTTTTCCTTGAGAAAAAAAATTGTACTTTGTTTTTGTAGACATAATTCTATTTCATCTGAGAAATTTCAAAAGTCATGGATTCAAGAGTTGAGATATAATGAAGTTAATTTCTACTGCCTCAACTAAAACACTCTTAAGTTAAAGTGGCATTTTTTTTACCAAGCATATGTGGCAATGAGGAATACTATACCTACTAGCAGAGCTCAAGTGCATTAGCTTTATTGTTGCTAATGTTCTAGCATGTGTACCATCATTGCTTTTGTGTTAACAGGACAATTTTAAAAAAGCAAATAATTCTTAGTATTGCTGCAAAAATAATTTTGACTTCATAGAAAGAATAGTTTTGACCTCAAAAACCCTCTGAAAAAGTCCTGGTGATTCCAGGGGTGAATGAGTTTTACTTTGAGAATTATTCTCAAAATAGAAGCTTACAGACATTGAAGTAGGCAGCAAGAAGAAGATGAACATTGACTAAACTAAGTGAAATTTTAGCAGCAAAAATTGTTGACTGATATCCTGACAGCAAGGAAGAATAAGGAAAAACTATAAAAAGTAGACATGAATTCAAAAGAATATCAATTTGAGGCTATCTTTTGCAGGAGCAAATAACCATGCACTTCAATAATCTGGAGAGTTTCACTGAAATTCACTGTTGTACAATAAACCTTGCTCAGAATGATGACCCTGAGTCATTAAAATAAAGTTATGGAACATAAAATGTACTATGATTAAGAAACTGAGAAAGGGAAAGATTCCTCTTAGGAAGAATCCCTTAGAAAGAGTTTCTTATCCAATAATTGGAATTTTATAAATTGCTTTGAGGTTTTATTTAGGTATTTATTTTTGTGGACTACTTAATTTCAGATGGTGGATAAACAAAGCATCTCAGTGATTAAATAAAAGTCTAGGAAATTTGGTAGTATTATTTGTCCCACTTTATAGAACGGCAGTTGGGCTGCATGATATTAATGAGGTACCCAAGAATATGAGAATATAAAGTATCAAAAGAGAACAAAACATGATTCAGGTTGTGAGGTTGTGAAATGTATATTTTGTTTCTGTCCCAGTTTCCTAACATACAGATCCTTTATAAAACCCTTTGAATCTCTAGAGTGGCAAGAGTGCCTTTTGTATGCTAATAAGATGTTTGAGATCAGGGGGCCCCAGGGTACCTTTATGATGGGAGGTGGTCACCAGAAAGATCAAGGCAGGATAAGATAGTTGGAACTTTCAGCCCCTACCCCATCCCCCAACTCTTCACTTCTGTCACCTCTAGGGAAGGGAGACAGGCAAGGGCTGAAGGTTAAATTGATTCTTAATGGTCAACCATGTGATCAATTCCACCTATTAATGAAACCTCCATAAAAGTTTAAAAAGACTGGGTTTTGGAGTTTTTTGAGATTCCTGGAACGTGGAACCATACCCTTTCTCCCATATTTCTCCTTGTGAATGTCTTTCATATTGCTCTTTATCTATATCCTTTGCAATATACATTCCAAATGGGTAAATGCAAGTCCCCCCCTGAGTTCTATGAGCTGCTATAGGAAATTAAACTCAAGAAGTAGGTACTAGGAATCTGGGCTTAAAGCAGATTGATCAACAGGTAGGTGACAGAATACAGCTTGTGATTGATGTCTAAAGTGAAGGGGAATCTTGTGGGGCCTAAGCCTTAAACTTGGGGAACTGATGCTATCTTCAGGTAGGGAGAATTGAATTGAATTGAATTATAAGATTCCCAGCTGGTGTCTCAATAATTGGTCACAGGTGGGGAGAAAACCCTGCACATATTATAGTGACCAGAGATACAATTTTTAAGTGTTATACAGTTAATTGTTATACAATTGTTAACTGTATAAGAGGAAAAAAAAACCCTTTGGTATCTCTTGCTTTCTTACCACCTGTCCTCAAGTCACACAACCATACTGCACCAACTATGATAAAAGATTAAAAAAAAAAAAGCCCTCATCATTTTGAAGAATTTGAATCCCACACAGGAGATCCCAGAGAAGCTGTATGTTGGATGATGTTAAGCATGAACTCTGCCTACCAGTGATTCTGAGGTGGGAGCAAGTGGCATTGGAAAAGAGATGATTTATAACATCTAACTTGTACAGTTGGCTTTCCTTGTGGCTAGATTCTCCTTGTATGGGGTCCTGAGAGGAAGTCTCTCTGCCATGAAACGACAAAGAACAAAATTTAAATTACATTGCACCATAACCTTTCTGGAGGGGAAGAGGGAAGAGAGAAGATACATTCAATGAGAAAGACAAAAACATCTTAATTCACCTGACCCATCACTTAGACAAACATGGAAGTTATAACTGTGAAATGAATTTCTCCAGAGAGATGGTATCTGGTGATCATTCTTGAATAATTAGGTTTTGCTGTAAAGCAGTGCTTAGGTTTGACCAGGAAATTGCCCATGAAAGTCATATAGGTGAGGAGTGGTAGTAAAGATGGAAAAATTCCCAGAGATTCAACAAGATCATGAACATTCTCTACCGTCTGCTGCAATGTTGCAATGTCTGTCATAATCACAAGTCATTAAAGAAATTTCCTTATATCAATTCCCTGGATTTGTGAAGGTAAGTACTATGCACTAATCTGGAACAATGAAGCCAGAACTTTGAAATCTTGACTCGTGTTATTGAAAGTTTCTCAATTTTCTCCTCACTATTTCTGTGTAGAAATTTGCAAATTTCACTTTGAAGGTCTCATTCCCACCCACTACCCACACCAGTTCATCTCCTTGCCTCCTCATTTTGTCCCATTTGCCACCATCTCTTTCCAAACACTATTTTCTATTGCCAAGTTCACAGTAGTCTTTAGGTTCACTTTGACACACTCAGATGACAGCAAGCAGTTTCCTAATCTCTGTGCCTACAGTTGGGTCCTAGTAACTCTCACAAGCTCTGAGGGAAGTTCTAAGCTGTTTCTCTTTGAAGTGTGGCTCTAGAGGGGCAGCACTGGCATCGTTAGAGATCTGGCTAAAAATGCAGAGTCTCAGATCTCACACCAGGAGGGCTGAGGAATTTAATAAGATTCCAGGTGATTCTTACTCATGTCAATCTTGGAGAAGTCCTGCTTTACTGTAGGGGGTCTGGTCTTAGACCCTACTCTGCCTCACTGTGGGATAGCTCATGGGCCATTCAAACTCATAGGTCCTCCATTTTCTCATATGCCAGGGGGGCCAGTTGGAGAAGTAGGCTCCAAAACTTTTCTGATCCGTCACCAGCATCATTTAAGAAGATTTCTGAAAATTCAGGTTATTAGTTCCCTGTCCTGGGTGTTTTGATTCTTAAGTTTCTGAAATGATGACAGGTATGAGCACTGCCAATCTAGGAACCCTGCATATTTCTCAAATTCAAAGAGACTTAAATTCAAGCAGAGCTCAGCCCCAGGAAAGCCATGCAGCATTGCACAAGCACTTCATTGTTTTGAGTCTGTTTGTTCATCCTGAAAACAGAAATAATACTGAGTATGGAAGATTAAATAATTTATGTAGCTTATGTAAATCACTGAGACATAAATGAAATGCACTATTTCCCAGTCTTCCTTTCATTTCCATGAACTCATCATCCATTTACTACTCTGCATATCCCGCCTCAAGGCTCTGCCCTTGCTCTCTTTGGCCTGGGACATTTTTCCAGATAGTTCTTCCTCCATGCCTCCTTCAGGTCTCTCCTCAGAATTCATGTGATCAGGAAGGCCTTTGCTGACTACCCCATATAATATCACAAATGTCCCCTACCAGGGGATCCCCAACCTTCTTACCTTGTTTCTGAATTATCAGAGGACTTTGCACCATCTGGTGTTATATATGCACTTAATTATTTGTGTATTTTCTGATCCTTAACCCCATTCCACCCCCTGTCTTCAGAGTAACCAGGATAATTTAAAACTTCAGGAGGGCGGGCACTTTGTTCGGTTCATTGCTCTATCTCTAATGCTTGGAATAGTGCACAGTTGCTTTACATTTGCTAAATGTGTCAAAGAATGAATAAATACCTTTTTCCCATTAATCATATTTATATATTTTAAAAGTTATTTCTAGTTTTTACGGCCCTTAGCTTCACAAACTAATTTATATCTAGGAAAATAAACAAATCATTGATGCTTCCTTGGGGTTTTCTAAATCAACTCCATATAGACTAAACTCCTCTATATATTAATAGTTAATTAGCCATATTACTGGCATCTGCATTTGTTTTTCCATTATTTCCTCTTGTGTAACTAATAAATGAGTAGATTCAATTCAAACAACAAAGTATGTTCTACAAAATGTAAGAGTAGTTCTTACCTATAGCAACTCTTTTCACTCCCTTCCAAGAAAAAAGCAGGTTATCAGATTGTGGTGCACACAAACGTTCCATGTCCTATGCAGTTCTGTATATAGAGGTACATGTATACATATTGGATCCTTCTCTTCTACATAAGCGGGATAATGATACACTTATTATTCCACAACTTTTTCATAGCTAAATACAACGTTTTCATGGAAAAATACCTTTCCATGTCTATGTGTTTCTGCCTCATTCTTTTTATGGGCTGCATAAAACATATACTATAATTAATTTAAATGTTTTCCTCAGGTGGGCTTTTGGGTAATTTCTAATTTCTCCTCATCATGTTGTCATGCATATCCATCTGCACACAATGTATATCTGGTTATAGTACAAGAATTTCTTCAAAAAGTTTCTTTCTTGGAAATGCTCAATTAAAACTTGATCAATGCTACCAGACTGAGCTACACTGAGCTTACAAATTTCACTCCCAACTCTGGTCTGTAAGGATGACTGCCTCCCTTCTGCTCAACAGAACCCATGCTATTTATCTACTTGAATTTTATTAAACTTACTGTTATAAAACATCTTCTGGCTATAATTTGTCATGCGTTGATTTCTAGTGAAATCAATATCCTTTTTATCTTAATTATGCGTCTCTATTTTTCTATTATATATTTCCTGTTTATTTACTCATTTTTCCCTATTAGAGTATCCTTTTTATCCTCTTTCATTAGATTATTTTGTTAGAATTATTTTCATATTTCATGCCTGGCTCCTTTTTATTTCTCATAACTGTTGTAGATATTTTCATCCAGCCTGCTATACATCTTTTAATTTCATTTATGTCTTTCATTTTAACAAGTTTTTTAATGGTTGCCAAATCTGTCAACTTTTTTTAATAACACCTGCACTTTGAGTCCTGCTGAAGAAATTATTTCAAACTCAAGGTTATAAAAATATCCTTTTTCATGCTCTTTCATTTTTATATTTAACTCCTTTTGAAATTCACTTTGAAATCTTTCAAATATATATTTTAAATAAAACCATTTTTTATAATTTCTCATCACTAACTTATATCTGTTTTCAAAATTGAAAAATGTAAAGGTGAGGATAGGCTAATTTGTACCGTCACATTCTTTCACATTCCTGTCTTTCTTTTGCTTATGAATTAGACATCATTTGCCTTCAGCTTCCTCCAACACACACTTATCTAGGGTGATAAATTCTGATCTTCTCAACTATGCCAGTTTCCCTTTCCGTCTAAGTCCCCCTTCCCTTAAGACAAAAATTGAATGCCTCTTAGAGAGAAGACCATAGCAAAGGGAGGTATTGTGGAGGAATAAAGTCAGATACTACACAGAAAAAAACTATTTTCTCAAGTTGGGTCAATGCCTATGAAATAAGAAATGGCTTTTAAAAGGAATACATTGAAACAACCAATTAGTACTTTTTACGAAATCAGCAACATAGTGACCCAATATCTTATTTCTTACTTGATATCTCTGAGTACATACAAAAATGAAGAGGTGCCTCCAGCAGAGGGTCTGTAGGGATTGTGGCATGTAGATGAGTCCCTTCTCTTCTTGGAGACTATGACCCCAATCAGCACCCAAGGCTGGCAGAGTCTATATCATTAATATGTAACTAGTATGCATTCATCTGTTTTGGACCACATATTGAACAAAATAAACGGAGGCAGGTAATTTTACTTTTTTATGCACATTTGTGTATTTTTATAGAGGTTCATTATAATAAGGTAGCTTCAAATTTGAAAATGGAAGGAAAAGGCCACCTAATATCTTTTCCTTTGTGGAGGGGGAGAGGGCTGCATACAACAACAAAAAGGAAAAGATAAGACTATTCTTGGGCTGAGAAGTGTAAAACTAAAGGATAATAAAATTGAACTGATGGAGTTTAAAGACTCCTCATTACCTGGCCTGAGATATGGCACCCATTGTTGCTAGTGGCTAGAGATTATTTCTCAGCCTGCTGTAGGCTGATAACAGACTCTTCCACTGGCCTGAAGGCTCATTGTTCTGCAAGCAGGGATGGTGCTTGGACAGAGGCAGAATTGTCCTTGGCTTGCAAAGCTCTGTAGCTTTGGCCCTTCTTCTTCTTTCAGTGGGATTACAAAGAAAATCAAGAGTTTATATCACCTGAGAGATGCTCTGGGACTTTTCCAATCCTCCTCCCTCAGCCTCCTGTGACCTAATTTGAATCAGGGTAATTCTGAAAATAAAATGCTGAAGTATTCTCTTCCTGGAGAACAATGTCACATTAGTCAACTTAAAAGACTTGCTCACAGCACAAATTGTCTGTACAACTCATTTTGCCCCTTAATTATATTCCACCTTGTTTTATTATTTAAAGGCATCATATGAGTCAAGTGTTTATACACATTTAAAACATTGGAGTTGAAAATGGATTTGGAGATGGAGCTTAACACTCTCGTGAAATAGGCTGGCACTTTGAAGCCCAGGCAGCCGTAAAGAAGATGCTCATGGGAGGATACTGAGTGGGGAAATGAACTTTCTTCTCCTGCTCCCCAAGGCAACACTGTGAGAAAGGGGTTTCTGGGTCAGGAGGAAAGGGAGCCAAGTTCTATCACATTCGTTGAAATCACAGCCTTTCACACATCTTGTAACTAAGTGAGAATCAAGAATTTTAAAATGCAAAATTTAGACTCTTCCATCCATTAATCCACCTTCTTCTAAAAGGGGGAATGCTGGCTACTCTAGGGCCAGGTAAGGTGGATTAGGTAAATGTGAGGATTCCAGAGTCATCCTTTCGACCCCACAGTTATAAATTTACATTTGCACCTGATCTTACCACCTACTGGTTCATAGAATGTGCCCCTTCATGTGGACAGAACTGATCTCCCCAGTTTCCCATTCTTTCTGGTTGCTCATCTAATAGCCTTCTTTCATCTTTAAATTGCTCACTCTTTCCTGGTTGTTTTTTTTTTTTTTTTTTTTTTTTGGTTGTGGTTGTTTTTCAACCTTATAGATGCCAGACACCTTCATGTCACTAGAAACAACTCCTTAAACTGCAAATTTCCCTTTAGTAGTACATACCTTTCTTTTCCTCAATGTTTGAACTAATTGTAAGATCATGTTCTATTATGATCTTCTATTGTGCTCCATCATCTTCCAATGATGCTATAATTAAAATTATACACTAAACCACTAGTATCTTTATTCAAAAAATGTTATTTTTCTTTTTACAGGACTCTATAGATTTGTGATTTGTACTTAATTTAACTGTGTAGATTTTTAAAATCATTGCTAAAAAGTCACATTGTAATGATATCAAACACTTGCAGTGGTTAGACCACAGCAACAAAAATAATTATTAAGTCAATGTTAAAATCTTTAAACTATTTTTTTAAAGAAATTGATTGTATAAGACAACATCCTAAGTATCACAAAGTAGCATTGATTAAAGTAGTTTCAGGTTAATCTATTTGCCGAAACATTACTTTATGTTGTAAGTGAGTAATTAAGAGAACACTTTGGATTATGGAATCTGCTGCACAGACTCAAGGCAAAATGACTCTCTCTTTTCCTGGGGGCTAGTGTTAGGGTGCAGTGTCACACTGAGTTGGGCTATTTATAATGGATCTTGAAATTACATGTACCTCCCAGAGCTCTTCTACACTCTAGCAACATGGATCTAACTGTATGCCCTCCCAGTCACAACCAAATGCCCACAGGTACACCCCATACAAGTTGTCCAGGGTTATACTCTTGTCCTCATTATACCTTGTCTTCTACATTTTATTGAAAGTAATTATCACCCCAACCAGTGAGATCCAATTATGATTTTTTGTTTTATTGGTTTTTAATCATTAAAAATAAAACAGAATGAGCACTTACTGTTTTCTGAGCTCCATTTATGCTAGAGATGCACAAATCAATAGAGATATAAGGCCCTTATTCATAGAGAATTTAGGATCTATTAGGGAAATTTTGAAGCAAAATAAAGAAAAAATATTTTTAAAACATAAGGAAACTAAAATAAAATCATGATGATGTAAGTAAAACAAAGTGATATATTAGACAATGCCTGGGTGTTACTGTAGATGGGAAGATCATGGGAGTTGATCCTGATGTTCAAGAAGGGAACAGCCATGTGCAGTTACAGGGAGGACATCACAGGTAGAGGATACAGCATATGCCAAGGCCCTGTTATGAGGATAAGCAATAGATGGCGACCAGAGAAAAGTTTTTTGAGATCACAACAGAGCTGGCAAAGCTCAGGTTCTTGTGTGTGTGTGTGTGTGTGTGTGTGTGCATTTAAGTTTATAGAACATTGATAACAGTAGTGAAAGTAGTAGCAATGCTATGAGCCACACATGTTTATTGGGTGCCCTTTAAATGTATTAATAAGTACTATTGTTATCCTAACTATAGGATATGTAATTAAGTAATTTTCCCAAGGTCATCCCAACATCAAGTGAAAGCTCTCTTGGAGCCAAAACAGATTTTCTCCTTCCTAAGTGCATGCTCTTAACCACTCTACTCAATTGCCTCTCAGATGTGGATTTGTAAGTCATCATCACATTGTTTGTATTTAAACTGGAGGACTGTTTAAGATCATTCATTAAAAGGCACATAGAAAGGAAAAGGTGTTCCAGAACTTTACTCTCCAATGACTTGACATTTAGCATATGAAAAGAAAAAAAAAAACATCTGGGACTGAAACAGAGCTCTTGAGATCTAGGAAGAAACTTACAACAATTGAAGGTCAAGAAAAGAGTGGCTCAAAAAGAAGAACATGATCAACTATTTGAACTGGAAAGGAGGACAATGGATTTGTGACACATTGTTCAATACTGATTTTGGTACAAGAACATTCAGCAGAGTAGCAAAGAAATGAAGCCCAGAAGCACTATTGGGAGGAGGGACATTGGCAGCAGGTGCAACACTTGGTCTATGGCACAGTGGGAATGTGAGTAAAAAGCATATTTCTATCCTTATTATTCAGTTATTGATAGCTGCATAACCCCAAATTTAGTCTCCTAAAACAACAATAGTAATTTCTTTTCTCTCATGATGTCGGGTGGTCTTAGGGATTTGGGAGTGACTTGGTTGCGGGTTTCAGGCTCTGTGGTCTTAAGGTTGTATTCAAATGCAGCTGGGGCTGTAATCATCTGAAGGCTTGACCAGGGCTGGATGACTATTGAAACTGGTCACTCACATGACTGGAAATTGGTTCCACTCTATCTGGCTCTCTGTATAAGGGTGCTTAGTTGTTCTTACAACAAAAGATCAAGTCAGAATCTGCTATGTGCATGGAACCCAGCCTTGATAGGCACCCACCATTCCTGCCATTGTATCCTACTGGTCTCGTAGCCCAGCTTATTCAGTATGGGAAGAGATTCACAAGAGCATGATTATTAGGAGTTGAAGATCACTCCATCCTGGAAGTTGATTATCAGGCCCTATCTAAGCAAACCCTGATTTTATTCAGGATAGCCAAAGACTCAATTGAAAACACTCAGCAATTCAGGCTGTCTTACAGCTGGGGAGGCCATGCCACTGAATGGGAACTTTAATAAGATTTTAGAGACATTCATACCAATATGTACCTCCTTGCTATTTGCCTTCACTCTTTCTTTGCCCCATTTCTGGTCTGGAATATAGTCACAATAAAGGAAAAGCAGCTTTAGATGGTCCTGCCCTTTTCTTGTGAAGAAAAACTCCACATTAAAGACTCAGCTGGAGATGAGGTAGAGAGGGAAGATGGGAGGGGAGGGAGGGGGGATAGTAGGGGATAGGAAAGGTAGTAGAATACAACAGTCACTAATATGCCGTTATGTAAAAACATGAGTGTGTAACCAATGTGATTCTGCAATTTATATTTGGGGTAAAAATGAGATTTCATAACCCAATTGAGTCAAATGTATGAAAAATGATATGTCATGAGCTTTGTAATGTTTTGAACAACCAATAAAAAAAAATTAAAAAAAATAAAGACTCAGCTGGGGATGCCTCTTTTAGGAAGTCTTCCTGACTAATATATATAACTCCTGTGTGTGTGTGTGTGTGTGTGTGTGTGTGTATGTATTTGTCCGCATATGTGTATGTATGACCATGACCCCTGACTATGTTTATGCCTCTTTTCATTTGGTACAGGAGTCCACTGCAACATTTTCAAATTGTCATTTATTTGGAGTTTTATCTTTTGCTTCTTGATCGTATAATCATCTAAGGCAAGGTAAGTATCTTATTTGCCTCTGTATTCCCAGTGCTTAGCATATACTAAGCTCTACAAAGTTGGGGGTGGGGGACCTCTGTAGATTAAGTAGCTTACTTTAGGTCTATCTAGTAGATATCCAAGGGTTAACACAATCCATTTCTAGCAGGCTTATCCATTCCTGGAAAAGCCTACCAAGCACTCATTATGAAGGACAATGCTCTGTAATGAAGTCTTCTTGCATATCTTTGGTAATAATCATCATAGAGGGAGAAAATGAGCATCTCTCCATAATATTTATATTTCCTAGCAGCAAAGACATTCTCTTCTGTAATTCTGCCTGTAAAAGCAGCAAGGAAGCCAAGGATGTACAAGTTCTCCATGGTAACTAGGTCAAAGCAGCATGCAGCTTGGCCAAGACTTCAGATAAATGGAATACATAGAAGTTTGCTGCCAGCAGCAGGATCTGTGTGGAGCACTGGAACTTGCACTGAACCATCTCACTCGTACCCACAGCCTCAGCAACAGTGGCCCATTCATCATCTCGACAAAGACAGAGAAAACTGGGCCCAATGGCATTCTGTCTCAGGACCTCAAAGGGTTTTGCTGACATCTGAGTTTCATCAAATCAACAGGCCAGCAAGTGAATCAACAGTCTCCAATCAAAGTCATTTAAAAATGACCTTTATGCTCTGAACATTAACACAAGAAGATCTACCCTAAGCCACCGAAGAACTCTTTCCATGGATCCTTAAGCTATTAGATTGCTTCTCTGAACTGCAAGCCAGAGAACTCACTCACTGGGCTTGATAGAGGAACCATATTAAAGCATCTGGTAAGAGAGAACAGCTGTTTAATGCATAGTAATGAAAACTTCTAATTCAAAGCAGTCAACCCTCCATCAAGAAAAAGAGGTGCCAAACAGTCACAGCCAAATAAATGACCATCCTCAAAGCTATTCCTAGGGGCAGAATTCCCAGTCAATGAACAGCTTTATAAAAGTTAATTTGTGAGTTTCTAAAAATTCATGCAAAGGAAGAAAATAGATTTAAATGTGAGAAAAGAGTCCTGAAATAAGCACAGACGTAGAAACCCCATCTTCAGGGTACTCTTTATAGGACAGACCCAATCTACAAGCGAGGCAGGGGCCTTGATTCCACAGATTTTAAAGAGCAAATCCTAAAGGAACTTGGTCAGTGATCCAAATCCTCCCTACTGGTGCTGCTCAGGAAGATGGGATGTTAGTGGTCTTGGATGGTCATAGAATTAGAGACCTGATAAGGAGATCAGATTCTGAGAGCAGGTACTTCTCATTCATCACCAAAGTCAAGATTCATAATCCATTAGTACAGTAAGGAACAGATTTATAAGGGGTTCCAAAATCCCTGCAGAGGTGGAAGTCCAAACACAGCCCTATACTGGGAGAAGAAACCAACAACACTCTGCAACCCAAGGCCAATTAGCCAGCAGGACCAGCAGTACACTTGCCAAAGCTCAGATGTGTGGCTGAGTCATCCCTGGAACAAGTGACAGGAAGGATGGGAGAGACAGATGACTTCAGGTGAGGGAGAGGGCCCTGTTGGTGTCACATGCAGGAATGACTGCCCTACATTTACCAGCAGGCAGACTGAATATACAACAGCAATCATATTCACAGAATCATAATCATGGAGTCATGAACATTAGCAATGGAAAATGACCAATTTGCTTGGATGGCCTGCTTTTGCCTTTGCAGCTTTACTCCCTAGAGTAAATTCCTTGGCCCAGTATTTATCCTGTTTATAATTTTCAGTGAGAAGACACCAGAGCAGGATGCATTCTGGAACCTGTGGTCATGGAAAGATCACAAGAAGAAGAAGTTGGCCTCAAAGGAGAGTATAGAGCCAAGGGGATAGGAAATAGTAAAGTCAAATATGAGCCAGGTCTCAGAGACCCCCTGGGATGTCCTTGTTGGTCCTTACTTAATTCAGATGTGTTCAGTAGCAATATCAAGCACCCTCTAAGCCTTTCCACCTATAAAAATGGCAGGTGACCCCTATCCTCCCTTTCTGAACTGATCGTTACTATAGTTTGTTGCTATATTTTGGTTTCGTATATCAATCCCCTGTTTATACTCGTGTCCACAGGATGCGGGGGTACTCTACCTTGAGCCTCAGCATGTTTGTTATATTGCAACAAGAACACCAGCCTAGGGCCAGGGTCCTCACTTCAGGGTCCTCCTCTGAAGTCCTGGTCTTTATTGTAGCTACTGCTGGAAAAAATGGACAGTCTTTCTTGGCACCTTGGCTTTGTGGCCACCTGTCTAAGAGGAATGTGCTGCCTGAGTGCACAGTAACTGTCCCCCTGGGCTTGGTTCCAGCCCTGTCTGTTTTAGCTTGCAGCTGCAGAGGTCCTTCTGCCACCATGATGAAAAATTTGTTTGCCATGTTGCTGGTGTATTTCATTAGCTCTGGACCTTCGGGTCTTTCTTATTCCCTGCTTCCCACCTGCTTGTGAGGTTGCTGCCTGAGACACAACAGAATCTGTGGAGTTAAAACAAAGGATGGGTTTTGGAGCGTTTTGCATAGAAGCTCAGAAAGGGTCTACCAAATGCTCTAGAGCTATGGGGTTAGTTTAATTCTGCTTTTCTGTTATTGCATTTTACTGAGTTATTGAGTTTACTGAAACAAAGATGTTACTTGGAGGGGTATTGAAATTTGTCTTATACATATAGCTCTGGAGAACACACTAGAGAAATTCATTAACCTCCTGCTATGGGCTGAATTGCATCCCCCCCCCACCAAAGTTCCCATGTTAAAATTCATACCCTCAGTACATCAGAGTCACTGTTGTTTGTAGACAGGATCTTTAAGAGGTGATTTGGATAAAATGAGGCTGTTAGGATGAGCACTAATCTGATCTGACTGCCATCTTTTTAAAGAGAGAAGATGAGATCACAGACACCCACACACATAAAGGAGTGGCCATATGAGGACACAGTGAGAAGGCTGCCACCTGCAACTAAAGAGAGAGGCTTCCAGAGAAACAAAATCTGCTAACACCTTGATTTTGGACTCAGGTTCCAGAGCTGTGAGAAAATACATTTCTGTTGTTTAAGTCACCCAATCTGTGTATTTTGCTATGACAGCCCAAGCAAACTAACACACCTCCCTCCAGGCAGAAAGACTACACACTCCCTAAGTGGTACTGTGCCACACCTTGGGTGAGTGCTGGATTCACATGAAACTGTTCTACCTCAATGCAGAAACCTGTGTTGCCTCCAGCATACCTTATGAATAGCAGATATATATATACAGAAATTCCTTTTTATATAAATTCACAATAGACTGACATTCACACAAATCAATCTGTGTAGCCCTGTATAAATGCCCTAACCTTTCTGGGCCTCAGCTTTCTCATCTGTAAAATGGGGATGCTAAGAGCATCTACCTCAAAGAATTGTTATAAAGTTTTAGAGAACCCTGAATTGTCCAGATCTATCAACTATAGAGTTACATGTTACATAATAACATTTCAGTTAAAGAAGGGTCTCCTATGTGACAGAATTCCCATACAAACATATCTTCTTGTAACAATGTAGCCATCTAGGTTTTGTGTAAGTTCAATGTTTGTATAATGCCAAGAAAACTTGAAACACATCACTTTGGTTAAGTGACTGTATATGTAATACATACACACCCACTCAGGCTTTTACCATGCACATTACACTTAGAGGTAAATTTAAAATAAAAAAAAAAATCATGTTCTTAAACTTGAGAGGAGGGGCTGGGGTTGTGATTCAGTGGTACAGTACTCTCCTAGCATACATGAGGCACTGGGTTTGATCCTCAGCCCCACATAAAAATAAAATAAAGATATTGTGTCCACCTAAAACTAATAAATAAATAAATAAATAAACAGACAAATAAGTAAATAAATAAATAACTTGAGAGGACCTAAGAAATCAAACATCATTTTCAGTCTTTTCAGCAGTAAGTATCCTTTAAAAAGAGTTACCCCCATGAATCCCATTTTTTAAGAAAATATTTTGTATACCAAACAAATTGTATTATAACACTTTTAATTGAGTGCAGATATATTTTTAATCTAAGTCTTCATTATGCTGAATTGATATGATTTTACTAAAAAAAATATGTAAATGGACCACCACAGACTTTGGTAAGCTTTTCAAACACTGAAAGTAATAGATGGGTTCTCATGACCAACTCTGTGGAATCCTGGGGCACTCTAACCTCCTGGGTTGAAGTCCATGGTTGGAGATCAAACCCTTAGCTTTCAAATGAAGATACGGAGCACCAGAATAACCTGCCCAAGATGGCACTTGAAGCCAAATCCCCAGATGCCATCCTCAAGGTCCTTGACCCATACTTTGTTCCTTGCTATGTACTCTTGTCCCCAGAGAGTCTGCATGCCTAAGGGCAGGTGCAGATGTAGCATGTATCATATCCACAGAGAATCTCTTCCTCTGGCAGAGTGACAGCCAATGTCCCCTCTCCTCTCAGACCAAATGAGGGCATGAAACACAGGACAAAGTCTTCAGGCAGGAGTGAGGAGGTAATCACTCTTGTTGAAATCCTCAGAGTCTGCTTTTAGGGGAGAGCATGCCTGTTGTGATGAACTTAACTTTGGTTTTGGGAAAAATCACTCTATTGTTTTCCTTTTAATTGTGAACTCTTAGGTTATGTAGAGAATTCACTTGGAAAAGTTTGGATTTATAGATGAAAATATTTCTAAAATTCAAATCTTCTATCAAATTTATACATTTATTTCTGAGATAATAATAAACAATATTTACTGAGAGACTGCTTTGCTCATTTTTAAATATGTAGGGTTTTAAAGGAAAAAAAATAATAATGGTAGATAGTTAAAACTGAAGACTTTAAGGAAAGTAGAAATCCAGAAAGTGTGGAAGGTCTGGTTGTGTATATATTACAACATTATCTACACTGAAGTGAAGGTCAAGGCATGGTGAAGTGTTATAACATGGTATATAATAAGTTTGTCTCTGTGATCAAGAAGCCCTATGATCAAATCCAATTCTTCCTCAGGTGCAGTTGAGCATACCTGTGTAATCCCAGCAACTCCAGAGACTAAAGCAGGAGGATCAGCAGTTGGAAGTTAGCCTCAGCAACTCAGCCAAGCTCTAAGCACCTTAAAGAGGCCCTGATTCAAAATAAAAAATGAAAAGGACTGGGGATATATCTCAGTATTATAGTGCCTCTGGATTCAATCCAGGTACTGAAAAAACAAAAACCCTAATTATTCTAAGTTTAAACTCTGCATTATTATATAAAATTTCTCTCAAATTTTCAACTTGTAAAATGGGTTAAAATTACCATTCCTACCTTTAAGTTAGAAAATAATTAAATCAATAATGCAAATGAAAGTACAAAACAGAGAGATACCAGCACATAACAAGTTACTGATAAATGGGATGTATAAGGAGAATAAGATGAGAAAAAAAAATGAGTAGCAAGAAGAGACAGAGAAGAAGACATGCAAACTCCATTTTAACAAGTATGTTCCAAAGAGTCATTTGCATCAAAATTCTTGTTAGTCCATGTAGAGAATCTGAGAGCAGCATTGGGGGCATGAAGTTCTTAAAACTGGAAAACTAAAATACATAACTGTTCATCAGTTCTAAACTTATTATGAACCATGGTTGTGCTGATCCTTCATTTCTTCATTTAGTGACTTGCTAAATAATCACTGATAATTGTCATACTTATCACCAAAATGATACTGGCAGAACCCAGTAAAGTTATTAACTTTGGTTGTCTTTACTCCTTGGCGTTTAAGGTTAATTGATGTTGCATTTAAAGGTCCATTGGTTGCTTTTAGAGTATGAATAAGGATAGCATCTACCCATGAATAAACAAAATGCTATGCTGAGATGAAGAAAATATAATTTGGGCCAAATATAAGCATCAGTAATTATTTTAATTGAAAAATAAAGGGCAACTCATTAGTTGACAACCCATCAAAAATATAAGGAGCACATGAAAGTAACACACATAGAATTGGTTCTTAATGTCACTCTTCAGGAGAGTTGTCCTCATTGATCTGAGAATTAGCAACCAAGGAAAAACCAACTTTGTTTCAACAAATTAAAATGAACATTGTCCCTTGATTCATGACAAATGATATTTGTTGCATTATCTTGTAATTACTTCATTAACAAGTATTCACGATGACTCCTGTTTGGAGGTGTCAGCTAACACATCTCACCAAGCTGCTGTTTGAGGTAAAGTGGTCCAATTATTTCTGTTTCTTTGTTTTTACTGAGGCATAATTTACATAAAGTGAAATGCACAGATCCTAAGAGTTTAGTTTGGTGACTTTTGACAGGTGTTACCACGCATGCACCTAGCAACACAATCAAGGCATAATTCATTTCCTTGTTCCCTGAGTTTCTTCTGGGACTTAAGTCAGTTCCCACCCACCCAGCTGATACCGTCTATGCCCCACAGCTACACCAACTAGATTTCTATTAGGACGAATTAGTTTCCATGTTTAGAACATCATGTTAATGAAATCATATAAATGTAATATTCTTTGTCTAACTTTTTCTGTTCAAATTTTTTGAGATTTGTCCATATTTTGTGCATAAAAGTGAAAATTTTCTTTTTTCTTTTTTGTTGGATAGTATTCCACTGATGAATCTACCATAATTTATAAATTTATTCCCTTAGTGATGGACATTTATATTGTTTCTATTTTATTCAACAGTTGTTATGAATAAAATATTCTTATACAAATATTTTTGTGGACAGATAAATTAACTTGTTTTTAACAAATAGCAAGAGTTGAAGTTACCATGTTATAGTGTAGATGTGTCATTATGCTCTGTTGTGATTCTCAGTGTAGGAAGTTCCACTTCCCTATCTTCAGCAACACTTGGTATTGTGTCATGTGATTTTAGACATTGATTTATGTGACAAGGGTCCCAATTGCTTTAATGTAGGTCTAATTCTCCATGGCCAAAAGAAGTGTTTCAGAATTCAGATTCAGCCTTTGCAATATGTACCTAGTTAAGAAAACCTAATCTCAAAATCCAAAATCTGAAATGCTTCAAAATCCAAAACTTTTTGAGGATCATGGTTAGTACTCAAAAATTTCATATTTTGAAGCATTCCAGATTTCAGATTTGTATTAGAATGCTTGACCAGTACTCAAAAAATGCTGGTTCTCATCTCTTTATTCTATGGTGAAAAGACTGTCTCCATATGTCACACAGTTGCCCTGGGTGACCACAATGTTGTAGGGATGCTGGGGAAGGCTCTCTGATATAGTATGGCCAGCAACTTGAAAGAAAGAATGATATTCTTCTTTTCGGTTACTCATTTATGAGTACAATGGTACCTTAATAATAAGAAGAATGTGTCACAAATGTTTTGGTGACCTCAGAGGACAGGGATGGGACCTGAGGAATAAAATTTTTCATTGTGGAAACAAAACAAAACAAAACCAAATACATTCTGAACTTAAGACTGGATTATTGAAACCACATTTACAGTCTTTTAGAAAATAATTATGAGGGAATATATTTGGAATATAAAGTGTATTCTTTATATTCTTATGAAGCACATTAGCCCAAACTTCAGCAAAATCCTTAAAAAAAATACTTTTATTAAAACTATTGCTTCCAATTTGTTTTTCTGAGTACCCCTTCTTTTCCCTGCACAATATCCTTTGTACTCAACATATTTTAAGAAATATTGATATAAAACATTGATTGCAAGCTTAATTTTGTTTTCTTTTATCAGTCATTTTTAGCAAAGCATAACCAAGGGGAGTCTGTGAAATAAACATATTCTGAAGAGATTAAAATTTGGGTGATAACTTGTTTTTTTTTTTTTCTTATTTACAAGCTCACTGGACAGAGGCCAAATCTAATTCGATGCTTATTGAGTTCCACTGCACATTAATGGTACTCAGTAAACATTAATTATTAGTGGTAGTTGAATAAATGATAATGGTGATAATGATCATGATAATGCTATATTTTCAACTTTGCCATAAACCAAAACATCTGAGAGAAATCTTGAGACAGCCTGTAAAACCCAAACACAGCTGGGCTCTCTCATCTCCAATGGGGAATTTTCACCCTGAAACAAATAACAGTTGCTACATAGAGAAAAACAGGTTGTTCCGGGTCACTGAGAGACTGTTGCTCACCCCATCATGTATCTAGTGACAAATTCCAACTGTCAGAATCTTGTAAGTGTGATTGAGACAGTCAGTACTCCTGTTGTGTCCCCAAGGGTTTGATTTCCTTATTATCCTCTGTTTCCTCCAGGTAGGGCCAATATGACCTGGATCACCATCTGCCACATTTGCTAATATACCCAAGGGGCCATCCCTCTTTTCTTCATTCATCTGTTTCCATATTTGTTCAATAAGCATTTTGAGAACAGATTGTGGGGTCCAGGTTGGAAGGTACAAGGCCACTAAAATGGGTGGCTCCTGTTCTTGCAGAACTGGCAGTTTCCTGCATGAGTCATGTCATTCTTCCTTTCTCATCATGTTTTCCTTGCTAGGCTATCTTTTCTCTTCCTCCTTTTCCTTTAAGACCCAGTTTTACTTTGAGTTCTACCAGGAAACATTGCCTGATCATACTGCCTGGCTAGATGGAGTCACAGAAATGTTAGTGAGTGGGAAGAAATCTGAGAACTCTTCCATTTTAGTCTCATTTTCTTGTCTCACACAAGACCAGAGACAGTTAAAGTAATCGATCTGGGCTCATCACCTGTGGTTGGTCATGATCTCTACCTTAATAGATACATCACATTACTACATTCTAATATGCATTTTGGTGTGGACTTCTCAAAACTAGTTATAAGCTTTGAATAGTTTTATCAATGTAGGTATGTTTATTTTACTCCTTTCTCACTGCTTCAGGATAAGATCCAAGCTTCTCAGCTTGATGTGCCAGGTTCTTATTAACTGGCTCAAACCTACCTTTCCAGCATTACCCCCTGCTATGTGACTCTTTCCATTTGATGCCTTGGACTCCCTGGGTCTATCCTACCATACACCTTTGCAAACACTTATACTGTCTTTGCCAGTAAAGCCTAGGGCTTCTTTACCTGGAAAACCTGTGTTCTTGCTGAGAGTTCTTGTTAAAATATTATGTCTTGTGTGAAACATTATTTGATCACTTCTTACCATGTAGGCAAAGTTAATCAAGGAACTCATTCTACAAGGGTTTTTTTTTTTTTGTACATTTTTTCCTATTATACTGTAATATCTTTTGCAAGTTCAAGAGCACTTTGAGAATAGAAACTACATTCCACTTATTAACACCTCTCTTAAGAACAACTTATTTTCCATGCTCTTATGCACATATTCTCATGGTTTTCCTCCTACTTCCTGGAACTTCCATTTTGGTTCCTTTGAAGGATCTACCTATTTCCCCTGACTTTTGAATGTTGAGGTGCCATTGGACTCAGGATATAGCTATCCTGCTTATTTTTACCACTGACCTCTTTGGTGATATTACTGAATGCCATGGCTATAAGTATGTTTTTTATAGAAATGGCCTCCATGTTTGTGCCTTCAACCCTGGCCTACTTTCTAATATATAGCTCTAGATATTCTGCAATCTAATAAGTGTATTATGTTGGTCCAGTATGAATCAGATTTTTATTTTTCTCTCAAAAACTATGCCTCTTTCTCAGTGAAAATTGCCAAGTAACTGTTAAGTCAGGTCAAAAACCCCAGACTCATCCTTAACTCACAACTTCTTCCATTAGCAAATATTAGTATAAGATTTCAAGTATCTTTTAGACTCAATCATCTCTCAACACAGGCACGCTTCTTGCAGCACCTTAGTTCATGCTGTCTCTTATTTGAACCACTACAACCTCCTCACTTTTTTCCCAGCCTCACGTTGTTCCCCTCCTTCTGTTCATCACAGGATTGAGAAAGTTAAAAAAGAAAAAAAAAAAAAAAAACAAGTAAGTCAGCTTATGTTATTTTCCTGCCTAACCCACAATAGATACATTTTGTACTTGGAATACAATCCAAACTCCTTGCAATGGCCAAGACTTCTCCTGCTGGAGCACATTCTTTGGGCTCATCCCACTATTCCAACCTCAATCACAGTCTTACAGACATAATGGCCCCCTTACTCTTTCTCAAATATGCTCCTTGCTCATATTTTTCCTATTTTTCTTTCTGTTGGATACCTCAGCCCCTAAATACCTACTTGGTGCCCTGCCTCGTCTAATTTAGATCTCTGCTCAAATATTACCTTCTCAGAGGGCATCTGTGGCCATGGTGCATACAAAACTTCACCTATTCACTCTATATCCTTCCACCTGCTTTATTTTCATTCATAGGATTGATCACTGCCTGAAAATATGTTAAATATTTCATTCATTCATTCATTCATTCCCTCATTTGCTTATTCATTCATTCATTCATTCCCTCACTCACTTATTCATTCATTCGTTCATTCATTCCCTCACTCACTTATTCATTAATTCATTTCTGATCATGTGTTGAGTTTCTGTTTTAATTGAGGTACTATTCTAGGGGCTGGGTCTTTATCAATGGTCAAATCATGTAAAAGTCTGACTCAAGGAAATTACATTTTGGTAGAAAAGAACAGATCACATTGGTATAGCAAATAAATAAAGGATATTCAGGGATAGTAGGTGCTAGCAGAAAAAAAATTAGATAAAGAAAGGGATTGAGTGTGGTTTTTGAAACTACCCAGTGGACAAATAAGGTTTCACAGGAAAAAGTGGTACTTAAGCAGAGACTTTGAAGGATGTGAAAGTGTGAGCCATCCACATATCTGGAGAGCAGAGGTAGCAGTGATTTCAGACACTATGAGACTGATGTGGTAAAGATTTTAAAGATGCTTAAGTCAAACAGGGAAATGGGGAGGATAAAAGGAGTTAATGCCAGAAAGACATTAGTAATGAGGATACATGAGACCTTGATGTTCATTGTAAAGATTCTATCCTTGACTCTAAGAGGGGAGCTCACTGGAGGGCTTTAAACTGAAAGGGTGCCATGATTAGTCCCCCATTTAAAATATTTCATTTTGTTGTGGAGGGGGTCATGGGTAGAATCAGAGATCATGGTTCAAAGTCCCATGTAAATCTCCCAAAGGATGATAGTCCCTTGCATTGAAGAGGTGGGGGCAGAGATAGTAAGGTTTCAAATTCTAGATATAAATAGAGGGTAGAACCAGCAGGGTTTGTGGATATAAAGGTTTAGGGTGTCAGAGAAAGAGAGAAATGGAGGATGACTCCATTATATTTTGGTCTGAACAAGTGGAAGGATGAATCTGTCTTTTACAAGGATGACAAACATGAGAGAGGAACTGGTTAAAAAGGCACTAGGAACACATCAGTTTGATTTGTGGCATAGCAATCATGAGATACTCAATCTGAACCCATGCAAAGGCCAAGTAGGTAGATGAATATGTCCTGGGAATTCAGGGGAGTGGTTTGAGCATCATTGTCACATGAGAAACACGTCAACTCATGATATGGGATTCATTCACCTTCTTTTGACCTCAACATGAGGGCTTTTATCTCTAATTTTCATAATAGTACCTGGCACAGAGTCAGTGCTCAAAACGTAATTTGAATGAATGAATGAATACACTAATAAACTGCATTTATCTTAGGTACATTATAAATACTTCTTGAATAAATGACCCAGAGAGGCTATTACAGTATCTGCCATAGAGTAGCTTCTCAATAACTAGTAGAAAAATGATGGAAAAATTAAACATGATCCAATATAGAAATGGCATCACTTGTATAGATTCAGAATTGAGGACAAAGAGCTATGAAATAAGAGGTTCTAGCTAGCTTTTTTTTTAAAGCTAGAATAAGTTGGGAGGTTGAATCTCTGGGTAAAGCTGGATAGACAAGAAGTTTACTTGCTGATAATTTTAACTTTCCCGTAGAATCAAGGGAGTGAAGAAGGATGTCCATGGCCAGCCCTCTTATAGGCTGGACACAAAGAGACAGCAGGGGGAAGGGAATGGAAAGGACTCTGAAGTGAAGCCAGTTCCTCCTCTTATCAGACAACTACAGAGATGCCCTTTGCCCTTCCCTTTATACCAGCCAAGGAGGAAATGGACATATTTGCCTTAAGGGAGTAAAATTTTCACACTGATTCCCTGGTGTGCAAAATAAATATTCTAGAAGCCCATCAATTTCTTGTCCCACTATTCCCCACTCTCTAGTTTCTAATTCAAACTGTTTTCACCTTCTGCTTCCCTGTCCGTGTCTCTTTATAGTTTTCTTGGTTTGTTGTTCTCTTTTGGGGTCTGCTGGCTGCTGTCTTTCTCCTCTCCTTTCTGAATTCCCATTTCTTTGTTGAAAAAGGCCCCCAGAAAAGGAGAAGAGGAGAAAGGAGGCCTGTAGCATCCCACTGGGACAGAACTGTAGAAAAAGAATTGGCAATTTTGAAGAGCCTTTCCCTTTTTATTGCAATGTTTTGTGCCTGCCCGTATCAAATCTTTAAAAGACATACTAACATTAATAATACATAGTTTGCTTTGTTCAATTCAATTTTATCTTGATCCAAAGGGCTTGGAATGCAAGACACAGGAGCTTGTTTATGCCATGCTTCACAAATAACAGGATGATTGCTCCTACCCTGTTTCTATATGCCTCTTTTCTCCTCTGTTTTGTTTTCTGGGTGCAAAATAATTTCAGTTGGTTGTAGAAGTCCTTACATCCTCTGCCCGGGCTCCCTGAGATTCATATCCTAGCTGCTGCCAGCCCTGCTCCCTCTAGGGGGCCTTTTCCCATGACAGGGCTTTGACTGCCTGCAAGGTCTCCTGACTTGTTAGTCTCCTTTATGATGTTTGCTATGTCCACCTTGGATCCCAGGAAGCTGTGGTATGTGCTGCCAACTTTCCTTTGAATCAGAAAGTTGTTCTCAAAAATATTTCTCTAGATGCAAGAAGGGCAATGTCAGCTGATAAGTGTTGGGTTTTTCTTCTCATACAGCCCTATGAATCATGTACATACCCTATGTGCTGCTGCTACTCAAAATAAGCCTGCTACTTATAATAAACCCTTTAAAAATAGACACTTTCCTCCTGTTTTCAGTAGTGTTCAAGGCTGGGCATTTTGCAAAAGTATGAAATAAAGTTGGCTTCTTCACACAGAGTGAGTTCAAGTAAAAATTGGTCTTGGTGTATTTCTTTTTTCTTTTCTCTTTGACAGCTGAAGAAAAACAGGGGAGTCTTTCCTCTCTAACCACATTTCTTCCCTTTCTGTCTTGTTCCAGATAGAATTTGGTGAAACCCTAATGATTTTCTAAGAAGATGGTTCCACATGAGGAAGGGAAACAAAAACCTCAGTAACTGGAGTGTCTTCAGTCAGCAGAAGGGGAGGGGGAAAATAAAACTGGTAGTATTTTTGTCTTGGAACATTTCCATGCTTTTTCTGACAAATAAACAAAAAATTTACATCCACTATTAAGGATATGGCTATTCCGTGTAATTATTCCAACCAAATGCAAACTATATTTTTTTTAAAAAAACAAGCATTTGTTGTAGAAACTGTTCTTCTTCCAGCTCTGTTCATATACCAGACCAGGAGATGTCTCATGGGACTGGGACATGAGACCCTGTATCTTCAAGACCTATGGGCATTATCCTTTAGAAGAAACAAAGGGAAACTCTTAATTGGCTTAGACTCAATTTAATACAACCTGTGCTTTGAGAAATAAACACCCTCCAGGGAGTAAATTTCTACCAAAATGGATTTTCTCTCTATAACTGTGGTTGACTTTTTCCCCCCTAGAGAGTTTAGTTCAAAGTCCTACTCATTGTCACCCCCTTGGAAGCTTCCCTTAGCATTCATTTTGCATTTATATTACTTCAACCCACATTATTCCTTCTGTCCTATTCCATTCTGTTCCATTTTACTCAGTGTGCCCTTATTGAGCATCCATCCATAAGGTCTCTGTTTCTGATTTTTAGGAAGTCTCTATTAAGTTGGAGTGACAAAGCTAATAACACTGTTACTGATGACTATAACAAGACGACTATTATCTCAAATATAATACTCATGTTTTAAAAGAGATTTCAAAATACATGCTAGAGATTAAGAGAAGGAAGTTGAAACAACTATGGATATGCTGTGTAAGGATAGCTTCTCAGAAATCGTACCCCTATGAATGAACATATAATCCAGAGTGCATTAAATTAGACTACATGTTCATCAGCTCATGCAGATTTTAGCCTCACACACTCATATTTTACAAGGATCCACATACATATAATTGTGAAATTACTTGGGGCTTATAAGAGACAGGTATTTTAGAGAGAAATTTGAAATACTTGCTCTACGTGATCGGTTAAGCTATGTCTCACAGTCCATATCCCTATCTGTTGATTCATTTCATGGAATCATACTGATGATGAATTTTGTGCTGTGATAGGTACTACAGGTAGAGTCACAAAGAATAAGGAAAAGCTGAGGTCCATAAGGAATGAGTAGTATTGCGCAGGTCATCAACAGGATGTGGAACAAAGATGTATCTGATGCTCCAAGACAGTCCCACCCCAGCATCTGTGTGCACCATACTCCTCAGAGCGTTCCATTATGGCTGGAAGTGCCATCTTGCAACAATGAAGTAACAAGACATGTGAAGGATGTGTTGTTCACCTGACACCCACTCCTGGGAATCCATACTTCTCTCATATAAGACAGATAAATGTCTGATTTTAAGCCATTAACTGATTGTCTGTTCCTGGCAGCCAAACATATTCATATGTTTATTTATTCATACAGCAAATAGTTATTGAATTTCTACTAGTTGCCTGGCATTGTTCTAGATGCAAAAGGTAAGATACAATAAATAAGTTAAACTAGGTTCCTTCCCAACAACTCATATTCTAATGTAGAGTACACAGAAAATATAAATAAAATTCTCTGTGTGGAGGGGGCATTGTAATGTGAGCTTGTATGTGTAGGGGTGTGTGTCTGTGTGTGACAGTGACAAATTCTGTGGAGACAATCAAGCAGGGTAACAGAGAATGCAAGGCTGAGGCTGGAAAAGTTGCTATTTATGGAAGCTGGTCAGAGAATTATTAAAGTGATCCAGTGAGCCATGAGGATTTGGGGAGAAATAATATTTCAAACAGGGGTGAGAACCAATACCACTTTGTGGAACTTCAGGGAACATTCTTGGAAAGTATGTTAAAGGAGCCCTATTGGTTTGTGTGGAGTGTGTGGAATAATGACACAATAAGACCATGTGATATGGGATGTTTCTGATGATAGTAAGGCCTTTGACTTTGACTCTGTCATTCCTTGAAGCAATTGTCAAAGATACAGGAGAAAATTATGACACTACACCAAGATGGGATGCAGCATATTTTGTACTTTTTCTTATATACTTTTTTCAAACTCTGTGTGTAGCAGTTCAATATATTTGCGTATAGTCAATATTCATCAACAAATTTCTCTGACAACTTTCAAAATATATTGACTAGAACTCTACCTCTTTAATTGGATGGAATATGAAAATATGGAAAGGAGTTCATGGTTTTAGAAAACATTAGACATTTGTCTAAATATTCTGTCTATTTTTATGGATTTCATTTAATCCCTCTGCCTTAAATAAGGGGATAAAAGAGAAAAATATTTTATTTCAGTAATTTCACTTCAAATCAAATGAAAAGTATCAGTTGCATTATTTAAGCAATGTATTAAAGTGACTTTACACAGGGTAGGCATTCAAAGAGAAATAAAATTTGGATGTTTTGCACACAAAGTATATCTGAAAACCTAGATATCAAGAACGGAGATCATCAATCAGCTTATCTTCTTTTTTTTTTTTTTTTAAATCAGGGATTGAACTCAGGAACACTCAAACACTGAACAACATCCCCTGTTCTATTTTGTATTTTATTTATAGACAGGGCCTCACTGTTGCTGAGGCTGGCTTTGAACTTGGGATCACCACCAGAACCACTGGGATTATAGATATGTGCCACTGTGCCTGGCAGCTTATCTTATTTCATATGAACCTCACAGCCTAGTAAATGAACATAGCTGTCCACATTACCAAATAAACTAAATGTATTCATTATATTGAAAGAACTACCAATTGTTAACTCAAACATTTTCCATGCAACTTCAGGGTTGTGACTTGTCTATTAAATTTCAGACAGAAGAATTACATAACTTCTCCCAAGATGTTTTGAATAACAATGTCTATGGATGTTAGCACCTGTCTAGATTGCTTGACTATATTTTTACTCAACAACTCCCCCATAAAGGAAGTTTCATTTTTTAGGATTTTGGAATGAAGTTATGAAGAGGGTCCTAATGTTTTAAAATAATACATATCAAGACATAGTAGAGTACTTTATTGGTAACAGTATACCTTGTAGATTTGAAGAGGAATACAAATTCACATCTTGAATAAATTTGGTTGTTCCAAGCCTTAGGGGGAAAAATGAAATCCAGCAGAGTTGTGTGTGCTATACAGATGGATTTGAATTTAAATATGGGTAAAATTCCTATGGAGATGCTATTTTAGTCCTTCTGGAGTCTTAAATTTAAAAAAAGCCTGCTTTTAGAATTCTGTGAGCTGGTGGTGATAGGACACCTTAAAATTCAGCTAAAGACTTAGATCATAGCTGGTCAAGCAGAGAAAGAATAGAAATAAACTAGGCGGGGTCATTAGGGACTTAGATAGAGCTGGGACAATGCTCAGTGTAGAACGGTGAGGAAAGGGTTCTTCCAGGCACAAGGTAGCACAAAGACAGAAGCCAACACTCAGCAAAGACTAAGCAGGCAGCCTGCAAAAACAATTTAAGCTTAGTTGATATGGTGCACTGATAGTCATTCCTAGGGATGGCCCCTAATAACTGTCATCCTGGATCCCTCATGAGAGTTGAGACTGAGGACTTCTGAAGGACCAAAAGGTTCTTACCTCAGTACTAGATCATAGGTGTCCTTGGTAGATCTGGCACAATGTGATGATCTACAAGAATGGCAGTCTGATAGTTGCCTGTCCGGGGGTGGACCAACTCAAGCATAAAACCCTTCATCTTAGAGATGGGACATCATAGTTCGTGCAGAAGAGTTTCATCCTCAAAAGCTCAAACACTAAAAGTTTAATGTTTGGTACTAAATCCTGTCTGACACATACTGCCTTGTGATAGTTGGCAGTTGGTTTGCATTTCAGTGCCTAAGCAACCTAAAATGACCAACAGGAATACTAACAGTAACTATGCTGTAGGGTTGTCCTGAGGATAAAAATGGGTATTATTCACAAAGACATGCTACCATTGAAGAAGAGTTTAACAAACTTTAATTATTATACTAACTGCATGTGGTTAGCTTCAAGGTATGTTCTGTCAAAACAGAGCAATATTCAAACAATAAGCCAGCATCCTAAGACAGTATTCTAGTTCCTGGGAAGTACAATAAAAAGAAAAACTCAGGACCTTAGGAATACAGGACTAAGAGAACCAAGGCATAAGCCTATTTATCTTGTTTTGGGCTTAAAGTCATATCTGAAGAAGCTGTGAAGATAAAGGTAATAAGTTGTGAAATGTAGATCTAGACTTGCTTAATTACCTCATACATCAAATCAGGACACTGATTTTAAAGTGAAGTCTAAAAATGGGAAATCCAAGTAATTATTTAGAATGTTTAGGGAAATTATGTTTCATCATTAGAGCCTTAAGAGTAGATATTTAGTCTTATATCCCCCTTTAACTAAAATTATTCAACTCTTTTAAGAATTGATATATATCAATCTTGCCTTGTTGATTGCTAAATATATAAAATCCTAAACCAGATTGGTTAGTCTGGGTCAGGGACTGAAATATATAAATTTATATTAACATATAATATGTATATGATCAGGTAAGTGTAGATAAATTTAGGAAATACAATCTAAAGAGGAAAGGTAACCCCTATCCTAACCATGGCTTGAAGGAAGAGTTTTCCAGGGCAAATTACAACAAGAGACAAAGGGTTCTGAAGAAATTGGCTAAGTGGTCCTTGGGTCTGGTTGATTGGTCTCTTTACTGGTTGTGGACTTTCATGGTTCTCTTTAACCAACAGGAATCCCAGTCCCTGGTTTCATAGTGCTGAGGTCTGTACTTCAATGGCACAGTTTCTTTCTTACCATTAGCTCTGAGATCTATTACTTGCAAGTTGTTCAAGTATCTTGGGCCTTCTATGCATATTTGCCCAAGATGCTGAACAGAGATATGGGCAGTCTTGCATGCCAATGGGCACGTCTTTCATGATGAACTATGGTAGAAATGATCATAAGGTCACATGGTTGCTCTAACTTCAAACATGATCCCTACTCCTCACCCAGCATCATTATCTAGAGCTGATTTGTCTCTTTAAACCTTTTAATTTTAGAAACAGATGATATGTTTTATGAACAGAATGGGCAAAAATTAAATAAAAAGAAACTGGACAGACAGGGCCCATGTGCACAGAGGGTTGGGTCCACCCATTTTCCTGCAGGGGTAGGACTGCCCCTTCTAACCAGTGCACTACCCTGCTAGAACCAAGATCCAGCCCAGATGACTCACAGCCCACCCAGGATCCATGATTTCAGTAGGCCAGGTCCCATCCCCAACCCCCTCCAACCATCTTCCCTCCACCCCCCCCACTCCTGCCAAGGGGCAGACACTGCCAGAGCCTAGCCTTTGGTGCAGGATGGCCCCTTCCTACCAGCAGACTACCATGGGAGGTCAAGCCTAGTGGCCCAGATCCACCCACTCAAACTTTTGCAGGTCCCAGGTCCAGGATGCAGTAGCATCCATTGAGGGACACCAGCAGGGTCTGAAAGCCCAACATCAAGGTGAGGGACAGACAATCTGCACAGGTACTACAAGGATATAGGGAAGAAACTGTAATATCTCAGATCCACACTGCAAGAAAGGAAGACACATAGACAACATGAAAAGACAAGGGAGGAAAGTGCCCCCCACCCAAGAAAATAGGACACTATAATTACAGAATCTATGGACAGCAAAGTTGATGAAATGTCAGAGAAGGAGTTCAGAAGTCTCATAATTAAAATGATCTGTGAATTAAAGAATGACCTAAATGAGCAAATACAAGCAAAAATTGATCACTCCAACAATGAGATAAGAGGGCAAATATTGGTAGCAAAATATTACATCAAGAGACAGATAGAGACCTTGTGTATGTGGGGAAATAGTCAGAAATCCTTGAAATTAAGGATACAATAAATTAAATAAAAAACTCAATAGAAAGCATAACCAATAAACTAGATAACTTGGAAGAAAAAATGTCAGATAATGAAGACAAAATATACAATCTGAAAATAAAGTTAATCACACAGTGAAAAAAGTTAGAAACCATGAACAGAACATCCAAGAATTATGGGACAGCATCAAAAAATCAAATGTAAGAGTTATTGGGATAGAGAAAGGCACAGAGTTTCAAACCAAAGGAATGCACAATCTCTTCAATGAGATAATATAAAAAAAAATTCCCAAACATGAAGAACGAATTGGAAAACCAAATACAAGAGGCTTACAGGACACCAACTGTACAAAATTACAATAGATCTACACCAAGGCACATTATAATGAAAATGCCTAGCAAACAGAATAAGGATAGAATCTTAAAAGCTGCAAGAGAGAAAAATCAGATCACATACAAGGGGAGACCAATTTGTATCTCAGCAGATTTTTCAACCCAGACCCTCAAAACCAGGAGATCATGGAACAACATATACCAAACTCTGAAAGAAAATGGATGCCAACATAGAATCTTATATCCAGCAAAACTAAGCTTTAGATTTGATGATGAAATAAAACCTTCCATGATAAACAAAAGTTAAAAGAATTTACAACTAGAAAGCCTGCACTACAGAACATCCTCAGTAAAACATTCCAAGAAGAGAAAATAAAAACAATGATGAAAATCAGCAAAGGGAGGGATTACACTAAAAGAAAATCTCATCAGAGGAGAAACCAAGTCATGTAAAATACCAAAAATTGACAAAAATGGCTGGGAATACAAATCATGTCTCAATAATAACCCTGAATATTAATAGCCTAAACTCACCAATCAAAAGTCATAGATTAGCTGATTGGACCAAAAACAAACAAAAAAAAGACCCAATAATATGCTGCCTCCAAAGAGACACATCTCATAGAAAAAGACATTCACAGACTGAAGGTTAAGGATTGGCAAAAATCATACCACTCACATGGGCTGTGGAAGCAAGCAGGGGTTTCCATCCTCATATCAAATAAAGTAGTCTTCAAACTAAAGTCAATCAAAAAGGATAAAAAAGGACACTACATACTTCTCAAGAGAACCATACACCAAGAAGACATAACAATTATAAATATATATGCCCCAAACAATGGAGCAGCTATGTTCACCAAACAAACTCTCCTCAAGTTAAAGAGTCAAATAGACCACAACACAATAATTTTGGGTGACTTTAACACATCTCTTTCATCACTAGATAGATCTTTCAAACAAAAGCTGAAAAAATAAACTATAGAACTCAATAATACAATCAATATATTAGATTTAACTGACATATATGGAATATTCCAATCTTCAACAAGAGAATATACTTTCCTTCTCAGCATCACATGGATCCTTTTCTAAAATAGACCATATACTATGCCACAAAGCAACTTTTAGCAAATATAAAAAAAGTAGAGATACTACCTTGCATTCTATCAGATCATAATGGAATGAAATTAGAAATCAATAATAAAATAATAAATTAAATCCACTCCAACACCTGGAGACTAAAAAATATGCTACTGAATGAACAGTGGGTTACAGAAGACATCAAGGAGGACATTAAAAAGTTTTTAGAAGTGAATGAGAACACAGATACAACATACTGAATTCTCTGGGACACTATGAAAGCATTTCTAACAGGAAAGTTCATTGCATGGCATTCATTCCTTAAAAGAAGAAAAAGTCAACAAATAAATGACTTAACACTACATCTCAACACCCTAGTAAAAGAAGAACAAATCAACACCCAAAGCAACAGAAGACAGGAAATAATTAAAATCAGAGATGAAATCAATGAAATTGAAACAAAAGAAACAATTGAAAGCACTGACAGAACAAAAAGTTGGTTCTTTGAAAAAATAAATAAAATTGGCAGACCTTTAGCCATGCTAACAAAGAGAAGGAGAGAGAAAACTCAAATCACTAACATACGTGATAAAAAAGGAAATATCACAACAGACACCACAGAAATACAGAAGATAATTAGAAATTATTTTGAAAACCTGTACTCCAATAAAATAGAAAATACCAAAGGCATCAAAAAATTTCTAGAGTCATATAATTTGCCCAAACTGAATTAGAATGTTATACAGAATTAAACAAATCAATTTCAAGTGACAAAATAGCATACACTATCAAAAGTCTACCAACTAAGACAAGCCCAGGACTGGATGGATACACAGCCAAGTTCTACAGAACTTTAAAGAAGAACTAATAATAATACTCTCCAATTTATTTCAGGAAATAGAAAAAGAGGCAGCACTTCAAAACTCATTCTTTGAGGCCAATATTACTCTGATTTTAAAACTAGGCAAAGATACATCAAAAAAAAAGAGAAAACTTCAGACCAATATCTCTAATGAACATAGATGCAAAATTTCTCAATAAAATTCTTGCAAATTGAATACAAAAACATATCAAAAAGTTCAAGTACCATGATCAAGTAGGATTCATCCCAGGGATGCAAGGTTGGTTCAACATGTGTAAATAAATAAATGTTATTCACCACATCAATAGACTTAAAGATAAGAATCATGTGATCATCTCAATATATGCAGAAAAAGTATTTGACAAAATACAGCCCCTTTATGTTCAAAACAGTAGAAAAACTTGGGATAACAGGGACATATCCCAACATCATAAAGGTTATCTATGCTGAGCCCCAGGCCAATATCATTCTAAATAGAGAAAAATTGAAGGCATTCCTTCTAAAAACTGGAACAAAACAGGGATGCCCTCTTTCACCACTTGTATTTAACATAGTTCTTGAAACACTGGCCAGAGCAATTAGACAAACAAATGAAATTAAAGGAATACACATAGGAAAAGAACAACTCAAATTGGCACTATTTGCTGATGATATGATTCTATACCTGCAAGACCCTAAAAGTTCTACCAGAAAACTTCTAGAACTAGTAAATGAATTCAACAAAGTAGCAGGATATAAAATCAACACTCATAAATCAAAGGGATTTCTGACAAATCCTCAGAAAAGGAAATTAAAACCACTCTAAGATTTCATCTCACTCCAGTAAGAATGGCAGCTATTATGCATACAAACTTCAATAAGTGTTGGCAAAGATGTGGGGAAAAGGTATCCTCCTACATTGCTGGTGGGACTGCAAATTGGTGCAGCCTATGTGGAAAGTAGTATGGAGATTTCTTGGAAAATTGGGTATGAAACCAGTGTTTGACCCAGCTGTCTCTCTCCTTGGTCTATATCTAAAGGACTTAAAAACAGCATACTACAGGGACACAGCCACATCAATGTTTAATAGCAGAACAATTCACAATAGCTAAACTGTGGAACCAACCTAGATGCCCTTCAATAGATGAATGAATAAAAAAATGTGGCATATATATACACAATGGAATATTACTCAGCAATAAGGCATTTGCAGGTAAATGGATAGAGTTAGAGAAGATAATACTAAGTAAAGTTAGTCAATCCCCAAAACCAAATGCCAAATGTTTTCTTTGATATAAGGAGGCTGATTCATAGTGGGATAGGAATGGGAGCATGGGAGGAATAGACAAACTCTAGATAGGGCAGAGGGCTTGGAGAGGAAGGGAGGGCACATGGGGTAATTAATGATGGTGGAATGTGATGATCATTACTATCCAAAGTACATGTATGAAAACACGAATTGATGTGAATGTACTCTGTATACAACCAGAAATATGAAAAATCGTGCTCTATATATGTAATAAGAATTGTAATGCATTCTGCTGTCATATATAAATAATAAAAATTTTAAAAAGAAAAAAAAACTGGACAGATGATTTTTAACAAGTTCCTGGTTAATTGTGAACTAATTTCCAGGAAATGTGTTAGTGATGGCATGAGTTCCAGAAATGATAAGTAAGACTCATATTTAGCTATATCATGAAGATACGGAAATACATTCAGAAGATTGTGATTCTATGTCATATTTTTGTGTGAAAACAAAGAAAATCAAGGGTGTGGAATATGTCTACACTGTTAAGTTATACCATAAAAGCCTACGCAGGGGAGATCAATAGAAAGCCTTAGTATTAGAATTTGTTTATGGTGATGTATCAAACACACTGTTTATGGATCTGTACAGGAATTTCTTGAAAGATCTATTCCCTCCCTTCCCTGCCATTGCTCTGCTGACACTCAGAGCATATCTATCCCCTTGAACCACCTGCTCTGTAATAAAAGAGTGTGTCCTCCTTTAGCTTCATAGTTTCCTGTCTACTCATCTTGGCATCTTTGGCCCTTTCCTTCTCCTTTCGTTCTTACTTTTTCTCTTTTTTCCTGGGACTTTTCCATTTGGGGGGGCCTTCCCTTTCTCATTGGTGTGCCCTCTTTTAAATTATCCATAACCTCTCACTGGACGACCACCAACATACTTTCTTCTCAACAATTTTCCCTTCACCAGTCGTTTTGTTTGCCCTTGTCTTCCTCCGCTCCTCATGCCCTCTCCCTTCCTTCCACCCTCCTCTTGCTTCTCTTGAGCTCCTGCTCTCCCTTGAACCTTTTTGGTTGCTTTCCTCAGAACTCTCAGGATGACAGAATGGGGACACTGAATACAGTTACAATATTGTCAGCAGCTCAGGGGAGAATAATGAAAAGGGGAAGAGGAAAAAAAACAGAACATTTTAGTTAGATATCAGCGCTACTGACTCACACTTAATATGTAAAATTTTAGCCATTTCATTGTTCAGTGAAATAAGAGGTTTTTTAAATGTGAAAATGTTTGGGGGATGAGGAAGGATAATTAAGCATCCCTGAAATGTAAACCCATGTTTCACAATGGCAGCAAGAGGATTCTGCTCTACACAGGGAGTGGTGAGCCTTGGCTTAATATGACTCTGGATGATGATGACAATGGTCACAATGATGATGATGACCTGATTTTACTTTCACATCCTGTATGGCAATATTCTGAGTGAAGGGCTGATTGGCAAGCCCTGTTGCACAGATGATAAATATGAGCTCAAAAATATGTGTGACTTATTCCAGATCCCCCAACTGGGAATTAGAAGAGGCACTTGTAGCCCTTTCCTCCACTCTACAGCTTGCAGTTGAGGGATCTCGAAACTAACAAAAATAGTTTGACTGTAGAGGCAATATAAAGTGCTGAAGCTTAAAAAACTAATAAGTAAACTTTTTATATTTTTATGTATCACTTAAGAAATATATTTAATGAAAATTTAAAAAATGTATAGCCCATCTGCTAATGACATGTTATTGTAATTTGGGGGGCAAACTCTATATGTAGGAAAATCACTAATCCCTCACAGTTTCTCATGTTACTATCAGTACCTGGAACCAATATAGTCCTTGAAAACCTGTAATTCACAGTACACACTGCAGTAGTAATTGCCATAACTTCAATAGCTAAGATGTACTGATCACCTACATAGTGTCCAGAAGCATTATTTTCCTGTCCAGACTATTGCATGTAGTGCTTTACTCAACAACAACAACAAAAAGATTATATTTGCAAATAGAATCTAGTAGTGCATTAAACAGACATAGTGTGACTAAAATTATTCCAAGAAAACAAACATGTTTTAATTTTCTAACTATAAATAGTCTTAGAAATTCCCAAAGTAATAAATTTAATAAAAATTCAATATATATGAATGATCTCAGTGAGATCACTTTAAAATTAGAAACTAACATCATATTTAATTGACAAACCACTAGTTGTAACTCAAAGAAAATTGAATAAGATAAAGAATGCCAGTTTATAATTATTAATAATCAACATTTTTGGTAAATTCTAGCCAATGCAACACAATAGAAAAATAAAGTAAAGGAATGCCTAAAGAATAAGGCAAAAGTAATTTTTATTTAAATTTGAAATGATTTTCTATCTCAAAAAGCCAAGAATTGTATATATTTTATCAAGATTGAAAACTTGAAGTGATATCTTTTAATGTAACCTAGCATACTCAAGACACAAAGTTATATTTTATGCAGGAGAGACATCTGCTTCAAAACTGTATGGAAGTAGACAACCTTCCAGGTTTCTGCTAAAATAAGTTACAAAAAGTTTTCTACTAAAAATGATACTCATATTTTTAGAAAAACTGAGATTGAGGAAAAATCTATTTTTTATAATTAAGCCAAGATAGTACTTGTGATAAGGGACTGAACATGGATTTAAATTCTTAATTTTCAATTATTAAAATAATTTTCAAATCATGATGTAACCAATCTTTATGAAAGTAGAACATTGAAAGGGATAAGAAGTTAGTATATACCTTTGTAAATATCTCTTCACTCAGGGAAAGTCTTAAAACAAATGAGAGGATTGAACAACCATTAGTAAAATAAGAGCTAACTCAAGTGGAAGCATTACATAGCTATTGCTGATTAACAAATCACCTCGAAACTTAGCGCTTAAAACAATAAATATTTATTATCTCACACCAGTTGGGAAGTCCAAGAAATTAGAGAACTGCTTAGGTTCTGGTTCAGGGTTTTCCATTTGGATACAGTCAAGTTGTCATTTGTGGCTACAATCATTTGAAGGTTTGATTGTAGCTGGAGGATCCCCTTCCAAAAGGGCTCACTCTCACATCTGGTAAGTTAGTGCTGGTTGCTGGCCAGGGTTTCTCACCATGAGGACTCTTCATGTCTTCATATTATGGCAGCTGGATCCCTTCCACATGGATTGTCCAATAAAAAGGACAAGAAAAGGGACAAGGGTGGCTTTTATGGTTTAGCCTTAGTTACATGCAATCACTGTGTGCTATAATCATAAAAACTAATGCTGCTGCAATTTGGTAGAGAACTATACAACAGCGTGAACATCAGGAGCAGGGATCACCAGCAACCCTTTAGGAGGCAAGCTGCCACCATACCGAATCTCGGGAAACCCAATGGATTTGCACTATCAATGCAGTTTCACCAGATTAGCAAATGAGTGTCTCCAACCCCTCAATAATTCAAATTCTTCCATCATCAGTATGTACTGGAAATGTCAGAGGACAAAGAAAAAAGTACTACTTCAAGGACACAGAAGCATAACAAGTGGAAGCCAGCTAGACACTGATAAGCCAGCTAGACATCTGAATGTGTGTTTCAGAAGAAGCATTAAAAGGGATTACACAAAGGGCAGAAAATAGGGAGCAAGGCAGCATCCACCTACCCCACAGACCACACCATTTTTGAGAATATGTATTAGAAAATATAGAAGAAAGAAAAAAGAAGATCATTCACAAAAATTCCAGGAAGAACACACTTAAAAATGACTTTCATTGCACATCAGTGTGAATGGACTTAATGTGACTGAATTGCACATTTAAAAATGGCAAAGTGGTAAGTTGATTGCTATGTATACTTTATCACAATAATAAAAAAATGACTTTCAGGACCCTAATGAAATTGTTGAAAAATTTCTGATGACTCAAATGAAGCAAGAAAATATGGCCTCTGAGAAAAGACTGAAAGAGGCAAAAACTAAAGAATAATGAGCTAGAATTCAAAAAGAAAAGTTAACAAGATGAAATAAAATACCCAATTTACTAAATATAGGGAGCAAGCCAAGGGGTCTTAAAAAACAATAAAATTTAAATCTATATGAGATGTAAACATATTTGATGTAAGCCTTCAAAATATCAAGTGTGTGATTCAAAATCCAAAAACTCTCCCAAGATACACAGGAAAAGAAAAACATAAGGATATAATGAGGGGAGAGAAAAAGATGACTGGTAAGGAAAGTGTCAGTGTGCACATACTGTTTCTTCAGGACAAGAATTTAATACCTACTTGCTTTCTTTTTCTGCAGAAGTTGTTTGGGCATAATAATTGGCTGACCACATGCTAAGAGAAATCAGTTGTTAAAAGAGACATTCATGTGGGGAGTGGTGGCCCACACTTATAATTCCAGCAACTTTGGAGCCCGAGGCAAGAGGATTACAAGTTCAAGGCCAACCTTGATAACTTAGAAAGACCTTGAGCAACTGAGAGAAATCCTCTCTCAATATAAAAATAAAATAAAATATAAAGAATGGGGGATGTAGTTCAGTGGTAAAATGTCCCTGGGTGGCTCAATACCAGTTTCAGAAAAGAGGGGGAGAGAGAGAGAGAGAGAGAGAGAGAGAGAGAGAGAGAGAGAGAGAGAGAGGGGGGGGGAGGGAAATCTCCACATCTTTAGGAAAGACTTGTGAACCCTACAGATTAAAAAAAAAGGATATCTTCATAAATTTAGGCAATAAATGTATTATTCTAAAAATATTGAAATAAGAAAACATGTGCTCAGATTGCTGTACTTCATTAATAAAGGCCAAATACAATAAAAAATAAATAAACATTGGAGATCTAAAGATAAATATTATGATTCTTGGATTTTATGTGCCCATCGTATTTGATGGTAACACAAAAATCTTTTAAC
This sequence comes from Callospermophilus lateralis, assembly GCF_048772815.1. NCBI lineage: Eukaryota > Metazoa > Chordata > Mammalia > Rodentia > Sciuridae > Callospermophilus > Callospermophilus lateralis. Next base: position 95,258,206 of record NC_135306.1, on the reverse strand, counting down.
ATATACATTCTTTGAGAGATGGGGATGATGATGTTCATTATTGTGTCTTTTAGCACCTTACCACAGCTATTGTTGCAAAAACAGGTGTTCCATAAATGTTAGCTGTACAAAAGAAGACTGCATTTTAATCATCAGGAAACAGAGCACTCCCACACCTTTTCAGTAAAACTTCTCTTGAAATGCATTCCAGCCAACTGAAGATGAAACGAAGGGAAACTAGCTAATGGTGACTACCAGGGATGCCTGGCATGAAAGGCCCCAGTTGGGATCTGATTTAAAGAGATGAGGCAAAGCAATTGTTATAAATCTAATAATTAAGCTAAATGAAAATACTGATGTTTCAATATCTGACTTGTGATAACAATTTCACAATGCATTTCTGAAAATCTCCAAGAAACACACTGTTAAGGGAGGAGAGAGGATGACAGAGAAGCCATCACAATTTTTGTCTCAAACAGGAGACATGAAAAACATTCACCAAGCTTAAATCATCAGATTTACATAGGCTGAAAATGCTTCTGGGAAATTTAAATCTAAGGACCAGCATGAATAAAAACAGGGTATACTCATTTCAAAAAACTATGTAGGATAAAATCAAAGAAAATGTGTTTCAAAGAACAAAAGATATGAAACACGAAGGCAACTAGACAGAACAAAAAGCAGAAAACAAAAAGATGACAGGGAACAAACACATCAGTTTTAAAAATACCTGCAAGTGGGTTAAACTCCCCATTAAAAGGAAAGAGAGGCTCAGTTCACATTATAAAAGGAAAGAGAGGCAGAGAAAAAGGGAAAAGAATATATCTCTATTCTGTTTTCAAGGATATATCTAAATTTCATTAGTATAGGTTTTTTTAAAGGATGAGAAATGTATAAAAAATTGAAGCAAGAGATACAACAAATATAATATTAAAGTTAGAAGAAGTTACATGCACAACTGAAATCTTTATTTTTTTTTTGAAATCTTTAAATTATAATACAAAGGATAATCTTATATCGTTAAAGGTAGATATGTGGTGTCCCCCTAAAAGCTCATGTGTGAAGCAATGCAAGAAATTAAGATGTGAAATAATTGGGTTCTGACAGCCTTAGTCCAATCAGTGCATTAATCCCCTGATAAGAATTAATTTAGTGGTAACTAAAGGCAGGTAGGGTGTGGCTGGAGGAGGTGGGTCTGGGATTATGTGCTTTTAGGATACGTGTTTTGTGAGCTGAGTTCATCTCTCTGCTTCCTGGTGCAATGTGTCCAACTGCTTTCCTCCACACACTTCCACCATGATGTTATGCCTCACCTCAGGCCCCAAAGTATGGAGTCTGCCATCTATGGATTAGGACTTCTGAAACTGTAGCCCCTGAATAAACCTTTTGTCCTCTATTGTTCTTAGCAGATCTTTCTGTAACAGTAGTGTAAAAGCTGAATAAAACAACATTACACAAAATATTAAGGCCAAATGTTTCAACAACCAAAATGTGAAACTATTATGTATCATACACATGGATCAAGAATGATAATTTTCATAATTTTTTGAGAAAGATAGTTTGATTAAATCTATCCTTTATGAGTAAAGATTTCTATGGAAAAGGGGTATTATTATTATTTAATATAATAAAGTAATTCACTGAAACCAGCATCATGACTCATAGAGAAAAAACAAATATTTCTTTCACTAAGATGAAAATGAGTTTCCATTCACTGCTACTATTATAAATATTGGGGTTTTTTTTGCACCAGTAACACCATTTAAATTCTTTCCAAAAACAAATTAGGAGAAAACACTAACCAACTCAGCTTATAAGATGAGAATTTCCCTGATACAAAACCAATTATTAAAATTCTATATCACTTTCTCTCATGAATACAATAGATGCAATACCCATAAGAAAATACTGACAAATTTAATTCAGCAATTAAAAAATGTATGAATATGTTGTAATCACATGAGATTTACTTCAGGAATACAAAGTTGATATTAAAAAAAATTCACATAATTTATCATAAGATCATCTTATGGTAAATAGAGAAATAGATGACAAACAAAATATCTGATCAAGCATACACACTTTACATATTCTGTCTCTCTCTCTCTCTCTTTCTCTGTCTCTCTCTCTCTCTCTCTCTCTCTCACACACACACACACACACACACACACACACACACACACACACCACACCTGTGTACCAGTGACTATTAACAGAAGAGAACTTCATTGGTCTTATAAAGTTTATCTGAAAAAAATCTAAAAAGGATAATATATTTAATAGGGGAAATGGAATGCTTTTTCTCTAATCAGAAATTGGACAAGAATGTCAGCTATCACCATTCATACTTAATATTGTATGAATTGCAAACTCAACCAATAAAAATAAGGCAAGAAAATAAAGTAAGATAAATATTAAATAGCAAGGAAGAAGTAAACTGTTCTTATTATAAAGGACATAGCAATTTCTGTAAAAATCTTAAGTAATCTAAAAATAGTGCTAGAACCAATTAATATTTAGCAATATTGCAAGATGCAAAATCAATATACAAAAATCAATTCTATTTCCACATATTTTAAATGAAAAATGAAAATTAAAATTTTAAAAATATCATTTGCAATGGTGATTGAAAACATGAAATACTTTAGAACTGTATATTGAAAGCTATAAAATATATGAAAATAATAGAATAGTACCTAAGTAAATGGTAGAATGTATTTTTAAAGATGAAAAACTCAATACTGCTAAGAAGTTTATTGTTTCCAAATTTATTTATAATTTGATGTATTCATAGTCAAGATTTCAGCATCTTTTCTTGGTAGATATTGTTCAACTGATTCTATAATTATGTGAAAATATACAGACATAGATTGGCCACTATTTTGAAAAGAACAAATTTTGAATTCATCCTATGTGATTATAGAACATTATCAAGTTACAGTAATCAAAACAGTATGGTGCTGGCATAAAGATAGAAATATAGAATGTTCAATTGATTTTTTGACAAAGAAACCAAAGTCATTCATAAGGAGCAGGATAGAGTAATTTTGACAGATGTTTTGGATTAATTGGATGGGTCTAGCAGGGAAAATCATCTCAACCTTTATCTCACACCACGCACATGAATTAGTTTATATGGGTTTTATACTTGAACAAAAATATAAACTTCTATAATGTATAGAAGAAAACATAAAACAGCATTTATCACTTTTTGTTATATCTAAATTTTTGATAAGACATGAAAAACTGAAACTATAAAATGAAATATTGATTAGTTGGACTTCATTAAAATTTATGTTTTATTTCTTTGAGAAGCATCATCAAGAAAAAGGGGAAGACAAGGCACAGTCTGAGAGAAAGTATTCTTCCTGCATATATCTGATATAGACACATATTTAAAATATATAAATAATTACCATAACTCGATAATTAGAAGATAACTCAATTAAGGATAGTCAAAACACTTGCAGCAATGTTTTACAAAAGAAAATATACAAAGGGCAAAGAAGCACTTGAAAAGATGTTCAACTTCATTAATTGCTATGGTTTAGATATTAGGTGTCCCCCAAAACCTCAAGTGTGAGACAATGGAAGAAAGTTTTGAGGTTTATAAGACTTTTAACCCAATCAGTGAGTTAATCCCCAGATGAGATTAACTGAGTGGTAACTGTAGGTGGGTATGGTGTGGCTGGAGGAAGTGGGTCCCTGGGGGGAATGCCTTTGAAATATATATATTTTGTATCTGGTGAATGGTGTCTTTCATTCTTCTGCCTATTCATCATGTGAGCCACTTCCTTCCATCATACTTTTCTGCCATGAGGTTCTGTCTCACTTCAAGCCCCCAAATAAACTTTTCCTCCTCTAAAATTGTTCTGGTCAGGTCTTTCAGTCACAACAGAAAAAAAAATGACTAAAACATTAATCATCAGAGAAATGCACTTAAAAACAAATATATTTTACCAAAACATATAGAAAACATGACACAAAAGAGAGAATACTGTATGTTGGCAAGCACATGGAGCAACCATGATGCTTACACAATGCCTATAGGAAAAAAAAATGGAACAACTCCTCGAGAACAGTTTGGCAGTTTCTTATAAAGTTAAGTATGACTCCAATTCCACTTCTATGTATTTATTCAAGAAAAATATAAATCTGTGTTCACAAAAGCTATGTACATAAATATTCATAGCTACTTCATTCATAATAGTCAAAAAAGTAAAATAAACCAAATGTCTATCAACTGGTGAATGAGTAAACAATATTGGTATATACATAAGATGGAATGCACTCGAAACAAAGAAGAAAGAACTCCACAAAATAACATGGATGAAACTCAAAAGTTGAGTGAAAGAATTCAGAAATAAATATGTACATATTAGAAACTTACACAAGACTTTACATACTTTTCTAGAGTTTATATATATTTTCTAGAAAATGTCTCATATAAAGTAGCAGAAAGCATAGTGTTTGATCAAGTGGGTATTGGAATAAGTTTGGGGAAGAAAAAGAAGGCTGCAACTATCTGAGTTAATGGTAGCATTCTATATGTTGTTTGGGGTCATATAAATGCATAAATTTGTCAAAATTCACTAAAATCTATACTTATAGAAATTATCATCACAAGATTCTTTTTAAAGTTCATGTTCTTACCTTGTGCTCACTGTCTGCTCAGCAATTCATAGTTGACTCCATTTATATTTTTCACGAGTCATGTAGAGACCAAAAAATTAATACACAACAACATATAACCAAAGATGTTTTTTTGGTTGTAGGCTTAATACTAATCAGAATAATCAGTAGAGCTGCAAAATGAAGGAATTAAGAGGAGAAGCTAAATTTATTTATGCTACAAATCTGTGGAAATTACTACTGAAAGATGAGGGCATGTAAAATGAGAAAGGGGAGATCCAGTTTGAATTCTCATGGATGCTGAGGGAAAAGAGAAAAGTTTGCCATGTTGTAAATGAAATGGAAAAAAAATGGCAGAAAGCATCCTTCAACTATTCTACATATTATTTAATACATTAGTCCATTTGGGATCACTTTAAAGATTTGGGTAAATTTAGGTTGCATTAAGCTATTTTTGTTTTCTTTATTGGTATGATAAAATCTGTTTCCATGTAATCCAATGTCATAATTAAACAAATGACAAATGAGCTCAGTGTTGAGTTACAAGTGTTTCGTACTTGGTGCTTCAAAAACACTTACTTTTATATATCCAATGATACCATGATATTTCTTTTTTTGTAAATTAACAATATTCTATTCTTAAAAATTACTGAGCAGATATTAAATATTCTCATTGCAAAACTGATAAATATGGGATGTGTTGCAAATGTTAATTAGCTTCATATTTCTAATTTCAACATATTTTATCTTTATCTCCACTGCCTAAAATACCTCTCTTCTCCTGCACCTCATCTGTATCATTCCTTCTTTTGACTATTTCTGCATCAGGTTTTATGAGTCATTTTAGTGGTGCCTCTTTCAGGAAGTCATTCCTGATTCTCCCAGATTTCATGGCTGTACTTAAACAATCCTTTCTGTGCCCTCGCACAACTTTGCTTAGATGACTAATGCATTTACATTCAATTCCAAGTTACTATCTCTATGTCTCTTTAAACTGTGACCTTCTGGAAGAACTATAATATTAATTATCTTTCTTATTCCATTTTTATGCATAGTACCTGATAGGTAATTGACACTCACTAATTATTTCTTTAAAGAATTAAATGAATGAATGAATAAATAATAGAAAGAATATTATTTCCAGTTGCAATCAGTTGAACCAGTCTAGGCTCCAATTCCCTTCTCTGTTAAAGGGGCATACTAGTCCCTGTCCATATTTTCTTTGCTTTTATTAATTAATTAATTAATTTACCAATCTACTCTCTGATAGAAACCTTTATAAAGACAAAAAGAGGTGACATCAAAGTGGCATGCCAATACATTTAAAGAATAATTGTGGTAAAAAAGTGATAAAATTGGCAATATGTCATCATATTATTTTATTAAACTGACACATACATAAAGTCAATGTGAAGAAAGTCTCAAATACTAAGCATCCAGCAGAAATAGAAGTCTTGGAGGGTTCCCTGATCTGAAAGAGTAATGGATGAAATCTAATGAGACAAAGCTAAAGGGTGGATCTTTCTGAGAGTCCTGCTGGGATTTAGAGGGCCCCGGGCTCATGGGAAAATCGTTCCAGGTAGAAACCATGTAGGAGGCTTCTAGGTACTTTACAACTTGAGGAATATCAGAGGTGTGGGACATCAGGACATTCTGAAACTGTGACTCCAAATATTATGGCACACTGCCTTCAGTCTAACTGCTTTCACATCCCTAGGGATAGGAAATCTTCCCGAAAAGCTATCTAAAAAGTTGTAGGAAGTTTGAAGCTGGTTCAGGAGTAAATAAGAGAAAGGTGACAGGTAGGGGAGAGATTGAGGTATAAGTTGGAGGGCAGTGTAACCCAGGATGGCAATGCTCCAAACAGCTTGCCAGCTAATTTCCCAGAGCTTCCCGTGGCCCATGGTGCTCTGCAGAAAAGACTCATTTCTTCATCAGTAGTGCCAGTAATATCTTTACCACCCATAAGGGAGAGAAACTATTTCACTGCAGATATAATTACTGCATCCGGTTCCAATCGTGAAGGGACAAATAAGCCCAGGCTCAGTGCAGCAGGAGGAGGCCCTAGAGAGGCTCCTGATGAAAGCATTTGTGGACTGAGATGGTGTAAGGAGCAGAGGTGAGCTAAGCAAAGCTGTGGGGAACAGGAAGAGAGCTGGGGAAACAAGACGGGTAGTCTTGTTTTACTAAACATATCATTAAAACCAAACTATTTCTAGCCTCCCCAGGGGTTACTCTCACCAATAAGTGATTCTAAAGTAAAGAAGTTGTTAATATTTGAGAAAAAAATAAATAAATTAAGGCATGAGAGAGGAGGAAAAACGAAAGAAAAGGCAGAAAAAAACTACCCTGGCTGTCTCTATCAACTAGGGAGGCTTCACGCTTTTTAGGCTACCAAGGGGAAAGCACAGCAGGAGGGGGTACCTGGGCTATGCTTTAAGTATTCTTTGGGAAATCAATTCCCTTACCTTCTCACTCAAATCCAGTTCTCGTTAGTGTGTGAGTCAATCACAGCCTCCAAGTGTGCAGCCCAGATTCAAAGTGACAATCAACTATTTTTGCTTGATGAGATCAGTTCCTCTTGACCCTGTTTACCTCCAGTTGAGGTTCTCTCTCTTGCTGAGGCTGGAGTATATAAGACTGGAGAGCCTACTAAATTGAAATGTTCCCAGCAACCCTTACCTTCTCATTTCCCTCCCTCCTCTGAATCTTATATGCAGTCAGACAACTAACTAACCATTGTTGTTACACAGGAGAGGATATGATTCCTATTACTACCATTTCTAGAGTCATTTCTCAATCTCAGGCATATGGGAGCTAAGACTGAGCATTGGTGGAAGCCAATGATAGCAGATAATCTTAGGAGGAAGACAAAGAGAAAAAGAGCCTATAGGGATAGAAAAGCCAGAATTTTGGTGTCACACTGAGAAATGCCTGGTGTAAGATGCTATTATCATTCACCCAATTTGTTAAAATCAAATTATATATTGAGGAAAGTCGTTGCAAAGCTTGTTGGACCTCTCTTTGTGAAGTTAGGGAGATTTCCTGAGCAAGTTATACGTTTCCCACAAGAAGTTTATTGGTCAGTAATTGAAGAATACATTCTGTCTCTCTATTCTATATATAGGTCACCATGATATAGAAACATAGACTAGGGCAAATGTTTCTACTTGGTTCAAATGTTATATAAAGAAGACATCACATAAGACCATTTGATATCCAGCATATGGTTTTTTGTTTTTGTTTTGTTTTAGGGAAAAGGGAACCAAGAGTTATACTGGACAAATGGAAGAAGACCACTTTATATATAAAATTGCAAGTTTCTAAATCCACTAAATCTTGGTGTGTCTTCCCCATATGACCTTCTCCTACACATCGAAAGTCTCTTACCATCCCATTCCGATGGTGCTTCCTCTATATAGCATCCAGTCTAGGCAGATTCCTACTCCCTTCCCTTTTCCTTTATTCTAGCTCACTATAGTCATTTAATATAACTCTTTGATCACCTTTGAAATGCAAGGCATTTTGCTTCATGCTAGAGAAAATCACATGTATCCAAGCCTTATTTCCTTTAAAATCTGGAGCAAGGCAACATGTCTACTCTTACCAATCCTATTTAATATAGGTCCCATGTTCATAAATGGGCAGTACTAGAAATTCTAGCCAGACCAATTAACCAAGAGAAGAAAATTAAAGGGATAAAAATAGGAAAGGAAAAAATCAAATTTTCACTGTTTATAGAAGATATGATCCTATACATAGAATATTCAAAAAGCTCCACCAAAAGACCATTTGAACTAATAAAGTCAGCAAAGAAGCAAGTCATAAAATCACAGCTTTCTTATATATCAACAGCTTTCTAATATATCAATAATGAATCTACCAGAGAAAGAAATTAGGAAAATAATCCCATTCACAAGATTTAAAAAAAGATAAGGAAAAAAACCCAAGAATAAATCTAACCAAGGAGGGGCAAGACGTCTGCAATGAGAAGAAAGAAATTGAAGAAGATATGAGAACATGGAAAGACCTCCCATGTTCATAAATGGGCAGAATTAATATATTAAAATGACAGTAATACCAAAAGCAACTTACAGATTCAATATAATTGCCATTAAAATACCAATGACTGTCTTCTCATAACTAAATTAACAAACAAAACTAACCCTAAAATTCATTTGGAAGAATAAAAGACTCAGAGTAGCTAAAGCAACTCTATATCAAAAAAGCAATGCTAGAGGCATCACAATTCCTGACTTAAAATAATACTACAGAATGATGGTAACAAAAACTGCATGGTACTGGCATAAAAACAGACACGTGGACCAGTGGTGCACACTGGGACAGAGAAAAACTGCACAGATACAAAGGTGTCAAAAACAAACACCAGAGAAAAGAGAGTTTAGTAATAAATGGTGCAGGGAAAACTGGTTAGGCACATGTAGAAAAATAAGACCAGACACTTATCTCTCACCCTGCAAAATGAATCAAGGACCTTGGAATTATACCAGAAACTATGTAAGATCAACACTCCAGCATGTAGGTACAGGCAATGACTTTCTCTTTAGGATACCTAAAGCTCAAGAAATAATGCCAAGATTCAATAAATGGGATTACATCAAACTAAAATGATTCTGCATAACTAAGGAAAACAATTGAAAGTGTGAAGAGAGAACCTGCAAAATTGGAGAAGATCTCTGCTAGATACTCTTTTGGCAGAGGATTAATATCTAGAATATATAAAGAACTCAAAAAACTTAACATCTAAAATGAAAAGAGAAAGCCCAGTTAATAAACCTAATAGATACTTCTCAGGAGAAGAAATATGGCCAACAAATTTATGAAAAAAAAATTTAAATCATTAGCAATTAGGGAAATATAAATCAAAACTACACTAAGGTTTTTATCTCACTCCACTCAGAATGGCAGCCATCAAGAATATGAACAATAATAAATGCTGGGAGAGAATATGGAAGAAAAGAAACACTTTTATACTGCTGGTGGGATTGTAAATTAGTTCATTGTAAATTAAGAAATCAGTATGGAGTTTCCTCAAAAGACTAGGAATGGAACCACCATATGACCCAGATATACCACTCTTTAGCATTTATTTTAAAGAGTAAAAGTCATTATATTATAGTGATATATTCATACCCAGGTTTATAGCATCACAGTGGAGTTTTATTCAGCTGTAAAGAAAAATGAAATTATGCCAGTTGCAGGAAAAAGTATGGAGCTTGAGATCATTATGTTAAGCCAAACTCAGAAGGTTAGGGATTGTATATTTTCTCTCATATGTGGAAGATAGAGAGGAAAAAGGAAAAGAAAGGTAGTGGGGAGGGGTGGATCTCATGAAAATGGAAGGAAGTTCAGTGGAATAGAGAAAGGGAATCAAGGCAAGGCAGGAGAGACAGGAAAAAGGGCAACACTGGAGAATTATATTGCACAATTTATAATGTTATGTTGTGTGCAGGTATGAACATGTAGCAACAGATCTCAGCATTTTATACAACTATAATGCATCAATAAAAACTATGGAAAGAAAAAATACGTAAGCCACATGTACAACATCTGTTCTCCAATGGCCTCAGTATAGGGAGGGAAGAGAGGAATCCCATTTGGCCAAAGTTGGGTAACTGATCCCAAGTAAATGTCAGTGCATCAGTGAATCGATCAATTAGGACAAATTAAATCTTTGCTCCTTATGAGGTTTGCCCAAAGCAGTGAAAGCTTTATAAAGGCATGGCCTGGGTATGTCTCTCAATGCCTTGATTATGGTGAGTGTTATGCTGTGGACATGAGGTGTCCCCACAGAGCTCCTGTGTTAATTTAGGACTATTCAGATGTGAACTTCTTAGATTACCAGAATTGAGTGGGTGGTAACTGTAAGCAAGTGGGGCACAGCTGGAAGATGATTTCAGGCAGCACTCTCCCTACCTCTTTCATATCTGAAAGAGGGCTTCTTAGAGCTGGTTTGGCCCCAAACATTCTGCTGTGCAACGCTGACTTTACAGGTCTCTCCCCTGTCAATCTTGATACAAGTATAAAATGGGGACTATGTTCCACTTGCCTCAGTTACGTAGTGTCCTCTACATTGCATGATGAATTTAATCAGAGCTACTTTGGCTGTAAGTAATGGAAATCCAATTTAAAATAGTTTAACCAAGGAAAAGTGATTTATAGAAAATTTTACCCTAGGGATGTATAGGTTTTTTGAAAGAAATAAAAATGAGTGTGTAAAAGGAACACCAAGGATGGCAGGTGGACGAAGCTGGACCTGAAGGTCTTTTAAATATATTCTCAAGGGTACTCATTCAGGAGGGAAGAAGAAAACAAACCTTTCTGAGGTTCCATCAACCTCTGGCCAAATGAAGGAGCTCAGTGTCTAAATTAAAGTGCATTATCTCCAGAGGTGGCTGCAGGATGCTAGTGTGGAGCCAGCCTGCTTATTATTTTCTATTGAAGCCCACAATTTTTGTTCAGCAGCAAGAGTCACTCTGGACCCACTGCTGAGGCCAATTAGATCTACAGTACTTGTAAAGCTGGTCTCAATTTTATCAGTGTCCAACTGATTTCAATAGCATAATTTGATATAGCAATTGCATAGAGAAGGCTTTGCAACAGACGCCAGGCAGCACTGGATGCCTTTCCAATTCCAATTTTACACTTGCTATGATACATGTTAATATCCATTTTTATATTATAATCTGAAAAGTATTTGGAGTAGATACCATCAGATTCCATTCTTTCTTCTTCCATAAAGAAAAAGTATTATTACTAATTCCTTTCTGGTTAATAGGTGGGGGTATGGAGACAGAGGTTTAGTCAATTGCCAGATTTACATAGAAAATGAATAGATCAGAAGTGAGCCATTCCTAGTTAAATCTAGCCACAAGAACATCTTGTTTCCAAGCTCTCTTACTTCAAACTTTTTTTTTTTTTTTTTTGTATTTTTCTAGTGCTCTAGGAATAAAGATCAGAATCTTCATGGGCTCTGTGTGATCTGGTCCCCCATTACCCCAACTCAGATCATTGTTTCTCCTGCTTTCTCTGCATTCAAATGTAAGCTCTGTTTGTTAGGAGGCCAGCTACCTTTCCCCCAGGACATTTGGATGTGCTGTTTCTCACCTGAAACCATTTTACTCAGCAAGTCCCTCCATATGCCAAGATCTCTGTCCCTCTTGTAGTTGACTTCCATAATCTTTGAATGCAGTCAAATTTTAGTGCAGTCAAATTTAACCTTAGACTGGGTCCTATATCCCTGTTACTCATCCTCACAGGAGTCAACATACATTGAAATTAGATATTCTTAATTAAATTATGAATGATTATCTCCTGCTCTATATCATAAGCTCCACAAGGGCAGGAATGTCATCTATCTT